>NC_043714.1:75642926-75666059 GCF_006229205.1 Suricata suricatta
GGGGGGGCGCCGCAGTGGCTCAGGCCTCCATGAGGACAGCCGCCAGCAGTCACCCACAGAGAATGCTCTCTTGGGGCCCCGCTTACACCCAACTCACTCCCTTCGGCGTGGCAGGGGCGACAGACTCCACCCTGCCGTGAGGACCGGGGAGCTGGGCGGCCAGGAGGGGAACTGAGAGGCCGCAGAACCACAGATCCAAGGAGACTCTGACCCGTTCACTGTGCGGTGAGCACTGTGGCCGGAGCGGGCACAGGTTCCCGTCTCCTGGAGGGCAGGAGACACGCTGGCCACGCTAGCGGCCCCACAACACACAGCTGTGAGCCCCTCTGAGGAGAGAAGGCGGCCCCCTTCCAGAAAAATCCCACAGGCCTGTAACCTCCTGAAGGACCAGACGACGGAGAGCCTGTGGGGGGAGGGGCCCCCGGACCCCCGGCCTCACCTGCCCTCTTCACGTGGCTCGGGGTCCCCAAACACTTTCCAAGGCAGCGCCTGTAGGTGACGGTCCCCTGAACAAGTGTCTGGCGTCCCTGCCTGCAAGGGTACATGCAGACCACGTGACTGCTTTCGTCTGCCGTCGATTCTATTACAGAAGATACAGAAAAACACGAAGAAAACAAAAGGCCGCAGAGACCACCTCTGTTAAAACGCCAGTCCTCTACGCGCCTACCGCGCGTGCCCGCTAACACAGAATTATGCAGATTTGTGCCCGCCGCTTTCACAATCCTGTGATGCGGTTCTCTGCGACGCATCTTTAACGAGCACATTACTCAGTGAGCCATCTCCTGCTCGTGCATGCCAGTGGTTTCCAAATTTTCACTTAAAAAATGAAATGTGGGGGCACCTGGGTGGCGCAGTCGGTTAGGCGTCAGACTTTAGCTCAGGCATGGTCGTGAGGTCCGTGGGTCCCAGCCCCACGTCGGGCTCTGTGCTGACAGCTCAGAGCCTGGAGCCTGCTTCTGTGTCTCCTCTCTCTGCCCCTTCCCCACTCATTCTCTGTCTCTCTCTCTCAAAATAAAAGAAAGACATAGAAAAATATTTTAAAAAACTATCTGCTGTACTGACGACCTGTGCAGGAACACGTCTCCCTACAGCCTCGAGAGGAAGCAGGGGCCCGGGCGGGAGGGCCCGGGGCACAGGTGGGCCACCCCCAGCTGCATGATCCACACGGCCCCCCTTCCCCCCAACTGGAAACACAGCCTTCCTTCCAGATCTATCTTCACCCCTCGCTGGCCCAGCCTTGAGAACAGTGGACTCGCTGACCAATCTGTCTCCTCCACGTGGCCCAGGCTGCAGGCGGGAGCCCAGGCCACGCAGGATCCTGCCGCTGCAAGGAGCACCGGTTCAGGGGGAGAGGCGGAAGCGGGACTGGGGTCTGAGCCCAGATTCCAGGCCTCAAGGTCCATAGGACGGCGCTCATGGCGCACCACCCTCCCCCTCCCCAGGGCGGCTGCCAGTCCCACCTGCCACTGTGCATGTCTCCACCCTCCCTGCGACCCTGCCCAGCAGGTCAGAGGCCTCCTGGACACTGGCACGGCCATGGCTTCCCGGCTCAGCGAGGGGCGTGTGCCTCCTGGCCCCCACGCAGGAAGCCAGGCCATGGGGCGCCCTTGGCTCCGTCAGACGCCATGCTGAGTGGCCCTCTAGGACACGTGGCCGTCAGCCCCAGCACCCGGCCAGGAGCTGTCCGGATGCCCACGGGGAGAATCCGGGAGGCCAGGCCCTACAGGAATGAGGCGCTCCTCCCCACTGCCCTGCATCCCCGACCCCAGCCCCACCTCCTTCCCCACCGGTTTGCACCAGCCGTCTATGATTTTTCTCTTTTTCATGTCCTGGCTTCTTAAGAAACAAGTGGGCTCAGAGGCCCCGCTCCACCTCAGGACACACAGCCACACGTGCCAAGCATGGCAGGCAGGCTCGGGGCCCACGGAGCCGCCACCGGGGCAGCGTGCGCCCGCTTCCCAGTCCCCCCTGCCTGCTGCCTCGGCCTTCACCTGGGCCGCTGGTCTGGCTTCCTGAGGCCCACGTCCGGCCACCAGCCGCCCGAGTGCCCTGGACCAACGTCCCGATGATGTGCACGCACCCCGAGGCTGACGCGGGGGGTCTGTGGACGCAGACAGACCTCCAGGACATGGAGCACCTCTTTCGGTCATGAACACGGAGAATGTCACACGGAGGCTGCTACCGACACCACAGAGCAAGTTCAAACTCACTGCCACCTCAAAGTCATGATACTTATTACGGCCGCTGCCAAACCTGTTGCCAAACGTGGTGACGTGTGTTTGTGTATTTTGAGGACCGCATTTCAACCCTGGTCATCCTACAGACCCCGTTCCGTGCCTCGAAAAACACTGTTCTGGGAAAGCGATCCACCCCGAACCTCCTCCAGACTGACAAAGAGGTTCACGTTCCCCGAATGCCTGAGGGCCGCCTGCTCTAAGGGGACGAGGGGGGCCCCGTCTCCAAGAGAACACGGTGTCTGGGGTCCTCCTGGTGGCTGTGGCCGTGGGGGTGGTGGGTCTGCAGGGCCGGCAGGCAGGGAGGGTCCTGCCGACAGCACCACGCCCGGCGGCCTGGGAACTGGACGTTCGTCTCCATGGCCTCCCCAGCACAGCTGTCCCTGACTTGACGTGAGCTCACGATTTACCGGCTGCCATGACAACCGGTGTGCAGGCGGCTGCCAGCTGGGGGCTCGGAGTTGGGAATCGGAAACCAGACATCCTGCTAAGGCCTCACAGCGCAGCCTCGGGTTTGAAACGTGAGGCCGGATCTGTGTCCCGGGGCCAAACCTAAGTGCAGGCTCAGGACCTCGTGGCTCTGCCTCTTCATCAAGGGGTAGACGAGGGGGGAGGACGGACCGTCCCCGCAAGGCTGACCGGGGACCGGCAGGGAAAGCAAGCGGCAGACAAGCAAGATTGTTCAGAGAAGCCCTTCGCTTCTGCTGTTTTCTAAAGACCTAAGTGCGTGGAACGGAATTTGCAAAAACCCCGTGTGACCCACGAGGCCCGGGCCCATCAGGCAGACGAGGGCTCGATGCGGCCGCGGCCCCGCCCCCACCGCCCGTCTGCGGCGCGGCAGGACCAACGTCCCGGGGCCAGCTCACGCCGCCAGGCCAAGAGCAACACCCCCGACCACAGATGACACATAATAAACAGCAGAATTTGGGGCCGGAAAGTCACCGTGGAAACCGAGAGACAGTCACTCACCCTTCCCCCTCTCCAACCTGCTCTGAGTCATGGGCCGTGACAGGGGCTCCAGGCGGGTCTGGGGGATCCCCCTGGGGGTGAGGGGGGCTGAGACTTCCTGCCCCGCCCCCGCCGGCGTTTGGGGTTCCTTTCACCACGTCCTGAACAGGACGTTCAGAAACAAGAAGATCCGCCTGAGCCTTGGCTCCTGGGTGACTTAAATGTTCCACTAGAAAATCTACATCACAGAGTCACTAAATAAATGCAGAGTCTGGCTCTTCAATTAAGCGGCTTTGGTCACTGGCAGAGCCAGCTGCTGGGTCTCCATCTGCACTTGCGGGGGTGGGGTGGGGGGTGGGGATTTGCCACCAAATACCACGAAGCTCTCCTACAGCTCTCTCCAGAGCCTTGAAATGAGCATGGGCGTTCAACACCACGTCGCCTCTATTTTCCTTTTAGAATTCTGTGTGCGTGACGTTGGGCCTTGGCCAGGAACTATGAAGGCAAAAGAAAGTGACAAAAATAGCTCAAGGCCACCCAGCCCTTCCCTGCCACAAGCGGGGCCACGCCGGGCACGGACATCAGATCCCTTGGGCTTCTGGACATCTCTCGAGAGGCACCAGAAGCTCAGGCTGAGGGTCCCGGCCAGGCAGTGGCCAAGCAGGGCCACCCCACCACCCAGGTCTGGGGGGTTGTCCAGCTCCGCTTGCTTTCACCCCGGGCTAGGAAAGGACGGGTCCTGATACTCGCTGGGCACAGCCCAGAACGCAGATGCTGTCGGGCCAGCTTCCTCCGCCGCACCCGGGACATAAGGCTGCCGCTCACGAAGTCACCTGTTGCCTACACAGGCGGGTGTGCTCACGGCCACCCCAGCCATCTGAGCTGCACTCCACACAATCACGGCCGCCTTTCTGGGGAGATGAATGGAGGCATTCTCAGAATGAAGCGCTAAGAATGCAGACGGGAACATCTGCTCCTGTCAGCTGGAGAGAAAAGAAAATGACACACGCTCTGCAGAACTGCGGTGTTAGACCCGTGGGGCCCGCCCGCCAGCTGTGAGCAAAAACAAAAACAAAACCAGACCTCGCCCAAGGTCCCAGAGAGGTGCCGAGAAGGCACGTGTGCCAGGGCGTCCCGGGAGGCGCCACGCCGTGGCACAGACCCCTTTTAAGTGCCCTGGTGCTCAGCCCCTAAACCTGCGTGGGCGGGGGCTCGCAGGGGTGCGGGGTCTCTGCCCAGGAGGGACCGGGCGTCCGAGCTCAGGACTCCGCTGGTGCCACAAGGGCCTTTGTCGCAAGAGTAAACATTAGCCCGGGGGCGCCCGGGTGGCTCAGTCGGTTAAGTGTCCGACCGGCTCAGGTCATGATCTCACAGTCCGTGGGTTCAAGCCCCGCATCGGGTTCTGTGCTGACAGCTCAGAGCCTGGAGCTGCTTCGGATTCTCTGTCTCCCTCTCTCGGCCCCTCCCATGACCATGCTCTGTCCCACTCTCTCAAAAATAAATACATGTAAAAATACGAATTAAAATAAAAAAGAAAAACTTAAAAAAAGAAAACATGTCAGCCCAGAGGGCAGTGGGCTCAGAGGATTCCCCACGGCCTCGCAGACCCGGACACAGGGTCCCTGCCCTGCCCTCCCCCCGGAAGTGACCTCTTCCCTTCCTCCAGAGGGAAGATGTGTCCACACCGCGAGGAGCCCCTAGCTTCCGCTCCTCTCCCTTGGGCCCAGCACCTCCCCGCTGGATGAGGATGAGGACCCAGACGAAACCCGGGCAGGCTCCGGGACAAGGTGGCGGAAGGACAGCCCTGCTAGGAAAGCAGCCAGCCGCGGAGGCACAGAGCCCTGCTCTAGAAATGTGTCACCTTCACGCAGCTGCAGTTCCTGTAACTCTCCATCTCTTCCTCTCTCGGTAAAACCCCTCTGGGAAACTCCAGTCTGTGGCGCCCGGTTCTTGGCAATGCCCACAGAAACAGCCCTGAGAGGCAACCCCAAGGGGGAGGGCCGGGCTCCCTGGGGGCGAGGGCACACGGCGCTGGGCAGGGCAGGTGCTCCCAGGGGCCGGGGCCGGGGCCGGGGCCAGCGAGGCGGGCCACGTCGGTGGGAGGACGGCCACGTTAACGCCTCACTTGACTTCGGTGGTTGAACGAGTAACCATCTACAAATATTTTAACCCTGTTTAAGCGGGCCACACGGCAGGCACACGGTACGGTCAAGTACAAAACACACACGCAGCCCCCCTCATGCCGATGACTAATGAGACCGCTCTTTATTTTCACTGCAAACTCCAAGAACTTCACCCACAAAGGATTTTTTAAAAATACACTTTTGTGAAACTCCAACCATCACTTAAAAGACTGTTTCTGGAGCGTCTGGGTGGCTCAGTCGGTCGGGCGTCCGGCTTCGGCTCAGGTCCTGATCTCACGGTCCGTGGGTTCGAGCCCCGTGTCGGGCTCTGGGCTGACCGCTCAGAGCCTGGAGCCTGCTTCGGATTCTCTGTCTCCCTCTCCCTCTGACCCTCCCCTACTCACGCTGTCTCTGTCTCTCAAAAAAAATAAAAAAAAAAAAAAATTAAAAAAAATAAAATAAAAAAATAAAAGACTGTTTCTTTGAGAAACAGTCCCCAAACCACCTCTGTGATCTGTAAAAAGAAAAATTTCCCATAAAAATGGTTTTAATAAACTTTCCCCATACATCAAAGATGCCCCCTCTGCCCACCGTCTGCGTCCAGCCAACGATACCACAGACTGTGACAGATACAAGGAGGAGCTGAGGAAACACCTGTGGGACGTAACTCACCGCCCCCGAAGCGGCCCCCCAGCGGCTGGCGCGGGCGCCGCCCCTGCCGACCTGCTCCGGGGGCGCCTGGTTCTCCCAGGAGTGTCGGCACGTCTGACCCCGCGACCGGGGCCACTCTACCAAGAAGCCCCGAGGACCGTGGAAACGGCCCGTGTGAGCGTTTCTCGGCCGCTTCCTGACTCGGCCCTGTTGGGGGGTCTCTGACCCGCCGCCGCCTCCCTGGCCTGCCGGGGCCTCGCCGGGCAGGGCGGGTGGCTGCTTCCGGGCAGGCGTGGACGCAACGGGCGGACGGGCGGATAAGACAACAGCTCGGAGCAGAAGCGCCTGCACAGAGACCCCCGATCTGTGACTCGAGGCCGCCGGCTTTACGGCAAAACCACGAGGCGTCCACGCAGAGACCGCGACTCGTCCGCTCCAAGCCGTCCGCCCCGTCTCCACCACAGACGCTGCCTTTTCTACTTGGCTCCGGGCGCCGCGTCTGTCCTCTCACATCCACCGTCTCGGACCCTTGTCCTCACTTCACGGACAGGAGCCAGGGCGCCTGGAGGGTGACCTGGCGCCGGGCCAGAGAACCGCGGCGCCGAGACTGTCCGGCTGGACCCTCTGCCGACGTGGGGAGCAGCTTGTTCTCCCAAGACCCTAAGTCCTGTCACCCCAGACGCCAGAACCTAACCCGCAGTCTCCCCGTCTGCGTCCCTCTGAGCAGGAAGTTCAGAACTGCGTGCGCTCTGACCGTAATGAACCCATCCTGGTTCCCGAGGACACCTCTCAATGCCACCAGGAAACGGGTAACCACCCCTCCTGCCGTCCTGGGTCCAGCCGTCCCGCACCTTGCCAAGGCCAAGCCGCCGCAAGCCCTTTTGAGATAGTGGTATGTTTAAGCCAAAAAACACTTTTCAAAAGAAAGGGGTGAGCTAACAGCGCATGGTAAGGCAGGCCCCCAAGTCTGTTCCGTTAGCACAGCAGAGCTCAACTGCGGTCTGACTGTGTGCCCAGCCTCAGGCCACACGGCTCACATACACCGACCCTGTCCGATGCTGCCCCTGCAGCTCCCTGAGCACCTGCTGCGTCCCCGTCCCCGGGAGCTCACTTCAGAAGGCGGCAGGCAGAAAACCATGTCGGGAGCGCCCAAGAGGACAGTTCAGGGCGGGCTAAGGTGACATTTCAATCCTGGGACAGGAGAGAAGGGACTGGAGAGAACAGTTCAGATGAGCGCCCTCGCATCTTATGACAAAACAAATTCCGAACAAATTGTAAACAGGTATCATTTCCAAACGAAACAAAGACATCCAAAGAAATACTTCAAAATTGAATAATCTTTTATAATTCCGGAGTCAGAATGTTCCCCTTCTTGGACCCACAACGCAGAGGTCACAAGAGGCGAGTCTGACGACACGGGATTTTCAAAGCTTCTCTGATCTGCCCAAGAAATTCAGAAAGTGCTGTGACATAATACACGCACAAACCCGAGAGCATAAGCCTGGAGAGATGTTTACGCAGATTCATCAGGATCTGAAACTCCCAACAGGAAAACGTGGAAAGTGTGTGTGGACGAAACTCTAGCTGCCAACAAACAGAAAACATTCAGCCCTCATTCAAAAAATGCAAATTGAAATCGTAAATTTTTGGCCTACCTGGCATTTATAAGAAAGAGCTAGGAAAAATGATCACTCTTCCTATGTAAGCTGGCTGGTCTTGAAGGTGTATTTTAAATTTTTTTTAATGTTTTATTTATTTTTGATACAGAGAGAGAGAGACAGAGCATGAGAGGGGGAGGGGCAGAAAGAGAGGGAGCCACAGAATCCGAAGCAGGCTCCAGGCTCTGAGCTAGCTGTCAGCACAGAGCCCGACGCGGGGCTCGAACCCACGAACATGAGATCTGACCTGAGCCGAAGTCGGAGACTTAACGGACTGAGCCACCCAGGCGCCCCTTGAAGGTGTATTTTAGAAATTGGTTACAATCATGTGCCCTTTGATGAACTAACTCAAGATGCCGGCATTTATCCAAAAACACGCAGACACCCGCTCACGGGAGCGAGACGCCAGGGCCCCGGAACTCAGCCCGGTCCCCTGACAAGTGACAGATGCCACTGCATCAGGCGGAGGTCTGCTAAATACACCACAGCAACTACCCAGGGACATGGCACACGCACAACGGTCACATGGAAAGATGCCCACGTTCCATGAAGTGGGAGAAAGTTCCAAAACCATGTGCGATGCAGCCCCTTTTGCCCCATATTTACACACGCACGTGCACACACTCGCACGCAAGCGGCGTCGGGAAACTTGTGAAGGGCGCGTAAAACAGAAAACCAACAGTGATGATTTCTGCGCGATCACGTGACAAGTGATCTTTCTGCTCCTCGTGCCTCGATTCTCTTAAGTTGGACAAAAGCAACTGTGACAAATTCAGGAGGAGGATAAATGGGTGTTTACTCTCCCACGTTCCTCTGTGTGACATCTTCCAAAGTTCAACAAGAACTAAGAAGTGATACACGCAAAGTCAGTACTGCACCTAAGAGACATCCAACGGGGCTGCCGGAGTGGACACGTGACGTGGGCGTGTGCGGAAGCCCCTCGCCCACGGCCACACAGACGCAAGCGGGTGGGGCCCGGCTTGCAGGAGACGCTCCGTGGTCTAGAAGATGTGTGACCACCAGGCGCCCGCCAGGGTCGGTGAGTGCACATCGACCACACTCGCGGCCACGAGCCCGTCCTGGGCCGCCCCAGGGAGCCTGCCAGCGCCTGGGGCCCCGCCGTCCGTGGCCCGGAGCTCCCCACGCTCCACCGCCTCCTTCCCCCTTCCGGCCACGGGGTTGAGTCTGTCTCTGGGGTGGCAGGGAGCCCCCTCGCTTACGCGCGCCCCTTCCGGCAGGCACAGCGGGGGTCCCGAGGCCCAGCGCACACTGGCCCTTCGACGCCGCGGCCTGGCCCTGGGGAGCGTGGCGTCTAGCTCGTGCGGGGGTGCTGCCCGCACAGACAGCCCCACGGCTAGAGCCAGATGCAGGGCGCCACCAGCATTTATTTTTTAATGGAGAACGTAACATTGAGAGCGTAGCTCGCCTCCAGTAGACATGCGGCTCATGCACCCAGGGTGCCGCCAAGTGACCTCCCTGGGGCAGCGGCAGCAGGTCTGGCTGCTTTCCTGGAAGGAAAGCGTGGCCACGGTCTGGCTGCGTGAGCCGAGGCCCTTTCCGGGGAAGCTCGCCCCTGACTTCAAGCCCTAACTTGGGTCGCGGACTAAGAATAGCCAGCGCGTGGCTATGTCGAATCCACTGAAACCTGACCCTTCAGTACCAGCTTGTGAGGCCGGATGAAACTGAAGAGACAAGGAGTCAGGAAGAGAAAAATGATATCAAAAATGAAAAACAAAAAACCCACCAATTTTAGTTCGGCCCCACAGGGCTGCCGAGTTGAAGGCTGAGCTTCTTGCCTGTCGTGAAGAGAATAAACATCTATTTTTACCGGCGAGGCAGCGAGAGCCCCAAGTCTCCCTCATCGGCTCTCACACATGACCGTGTCCCTCAGAGCCACGGCTCCTCTGCGCCACGGGCCCGGCTGGGGGACGGCCAGGCGACCCCGGGTGCCCAGGCTGCAAGGCGGCTGTCCACCGACCCATCAGTTAGTCTACAGGGTCCAACGCAGGAGAAGGACCCGGAGGACTGACAGCCCCACAAAACAGCTCGGCCGCTCGATGCGGCAGCGCGGGCGGGACGGGGACACGCCACGGTCCCCAAACCCCTACGGAGGACAAAGTCAGGGGCTTTGTCAGACATTTTGAAGCCGTCACACCCCAAAGAAGTATCTTACACGGGGGCCCCTGGGTGGCTCAGTCGGCTGAGTGTCTGACCCTTGATTTTGGCTCAGGTCATGATTTCAAGGTTCATGTGTTCAAGCTCCGCATCGGGCTCTGTCTTGACAGCGAGGAGTCTATTTGAGGCTCTCCCTCTCCTGCCCCTTTCCTGCTTGCTCGCTCTCTCTCTCTCTCTCTCTCTCTCTCTCTCTCTCTCAAAATAAACAAACATTAAAAGAAGAAGAGTCTTAGGCGAGGGCAGCAGGGCTCAGTGGGACCTGCTGGTTTGGGGTCAGGCCCTGAGACGGGGCTCCTTCTAGGCCACGGCCAAGCCAGAAGACCAGCCGCGGCTTCGATCCTGACCAACCCGGCGTGATCTGACGTGTCCTTCTGTGTAAGCGAATCGCTTTGCTAGAATTCTACCCAGGACACCCCGGTCCCTGCCCACCCTGCCAGGCCCAGAGCCGGCCCGGGAGCGCAAGGCCGTCTCCCCATTCGCATGAGCCCGCCGTGCGGCAGGGCCCTCGGCGACGCTGCGCCCTCCCTTACGTGGTCTGAAGATCAAGACCGTCCCACGACTCACAGAGCAAAACCAAACAAAACAGACAAAAAGCCTGCGGCAGCCTCCGAGGGACTTCTTGGACCGAACGCAAGTTACCCAACAAAAACCTCCTGGAAACATCACTCTCGCCAAAGAAGTATTAGAAGGACTCCTTCTGAGGCCAGAACCAAACAATGAGGCTCGAAATCACCACCTCAACCACTTTTCACCAAGCGCAGTAACAAAGAAAAACCGACTGCGCGGCGGGAAACCAAACCGCGAGGAGGCCGCGTAGAGACCCGGCCACCGCGCAGCGCGGCGGCCCCGCAGACGACCGTCAGAACCGACGGGACCCCGCGAGCTCGCGGAGAACAAGCGCCTGCACACCCACCGCACCTCCTACCTGAGCAGCTCCTGGTTAGGAAAACTGCTTCTACAACAACAAAAGCGGCAGGACAAAGGAGAGACAGGGCTAGAATCTGCTGGAAAGATACTTCAATTAATTAGCCTTGCGCTCGGAGGCAGGCTCCGCCATCTGGCCTCGTGTTACCGTGTGTTCTCTCTTCAGACCCCTGCAGCACGCTGGTAAGGCAGCCTCACAGGCGCTTAAGGATCCCAGAAACGTAGACTTGTTCACGGAAAAAGGAAGCCAGATCCTGGGTGGTTATTCTCTATTAGGGCTCCGCGAGAAGGTACGCGTGTGACTGTACCTAACGGTATCGCTGGACCACGAGGGCGGTCCCCAGCGGCGCCTTCCGATGACTGTAAGTGCCGGGTGCGCGGACAAACGGTGCCTCGCCTGTCCGGTAAGGTTCACACACGGACGGTGGGGGAGGGAGCACCGCCATCTCGCAGAAGAGACGGAGACGGACACGGGTCGGGGGCCGGGCCTGAGGCCGCACAGTGGCAGAGCCGGGACCCCGACCCCGGCGTCTCTGGTTCCCAACTCTGGACTCTTCCCGGGAAGCCACAACGACCCTTCCGGCTCCCTGGCTGGATCAGGACGGTCAGGAAGGCTCCGGAAGGGCAAGGGGCTCCTGGCTGCTAGAACATGTGACTGCAGACACCTGACCGCACGCAGGCACGCACACAGGAGGGCTGTCACGAAGGACACCCAGGCACCTGACGGCCGCCCTGAACCACAGCCAGCCAGGAGACTCTGCTTTTTTTTTTTTTTTAAGTATTTTTTAATTTATTTTTGAGAGGAAGAGAGAGACCGCATGAGCAGGGGATGGACAGAGACAGAGAGAGAGAGAGGGAGACACAGGATCCGAAGCAGGCTCCAGGCTCTGAGCTGTCAGCACAGAGCCCAACACGGGGCCCAAACCCATGAACTGTGAGATTATGACCTGAGCCGAAGTCGGACGCTCGACCAACTGAGCCACCCAGGCGCCCCCAGGAGACTCTCCTTCTTACCCTGGAGTGGGTCCTAACCGTTTTCGAAGGACAACACAGCGGCGTCGAAAGCAGCCCAGTTCCTTCGACACTGAGAGCTCGGGTCCACATCCCCTCCCCTGGAGTCTGGGCAGACGTGGCTTCGACCAGCAGTGCAGGGGAGAGGTGGGAATGATGCAGGGGATGTGTGAGGCGGGATCAGCTCCCACCCTGCTCCCTGGGAACGTCTGCTTTCCAGATGCTTCCCCCGACACGCTTCCTCCAAGAACGCAGCCCAAGCCACGCAGAGAGGCCGCACGGGCGCCCGGCCAACGGCTCTGCCGAAACCTGCCTGGGGCCGACCCGGCCCGGGTGCCAGGCGTGAGTGGGCAGCGCTCCAGGCGGTCCCAGCCCCGAGCCAGTCGGCTTCCTCCCGGACGCGGCCGGTAGAGCCGTCGCCCCGCAGCCACAGGTGCTCACAGGGCCGTTCCCCATGAGGGCCCCGTTCAGGACAGACTGTTCCGATGTCCGACTGCCGGTCGCTGCCGTTAGGACAAAGAAGGCCTGGCGGCTGCCGGCTGAGCCTCCGACTCGGTCTGCGGGCTGCGCGGGGCTGCCGCCGGCGAGGAACCTGCTTCAGATCCTCTGCCCCTCCCCCTTCCCCCCTGCTTGATCTCCCTCTCCTCCTCACTCTCTCAAAAATAAACACAACGTTAAAAAAATAATAATACGAGGGGCGCCTGGGGGGCTCAGTCGGTTGGGCCTCCGACTTGGGCTCGGTTCAGATCTCACGCCGTGGGTTCAGGCCCCGCGTCGGGCTCTGTGCTGACAGCTCCGAGCCTGGAGCTGCTTCCGGTTCTGTGTCTCCCTCTCTCTCTGCCCCTCCCCCTCTCAAGCTCTGTCTCTCTCTGTATCAAAAACAAATAAAACATTTAAAAAAATAATAATACGATACAGGAAGAAGGCCGTGTGAGGACATCTTAAACACGCATGACGGGGAGTCCTCTGTCCGTTGTGTCCCTGCTCAGGGACACGGAGGAAGCCAGCAGACGGCCCGGCACACGGAGGGGCGTCTGGCTGCAAAGCCCCCAGAAGAAAGGGGCTTGCCGATGCCCTGCGGGGCTCACAGAAAGGGAACACCTCCAAGGGCAGAAAGAAATCAAAAGGAGACGTTGGTCGGCTGAGCACACGCGGGTTCCCCTGAGGTCCAGGGTCGACGCGATGCTGGTCTGAACCGGGGCCCACACACGACAAGAGCCCCAGGCTGCCTGAGACGCCGCCTCCGCGGCCCTCCGTGCCCCGGTGGCCTGCAGGGCCCCCGCCAGGCATCCGGCCCCCTCTGGCTCCCTCCCGCCCCCTCCCGCCCCCTCCGAGTCACTGGCTCCCAGAACAGCCGTGGAAGTCCGACTCCTGACTTCAGCTCAGGCAAGATCTTGCTGTTCGTGGGATCTGGCCGTATGTCAGGCTCTGCTGAGGGCACAGAGCTTGCTTGAAACTCTCTCCCTCTCTCTGCCCTTCCCTGTGGTGTGCACTCTCTCAAGATGGAAGGACAGAAGGGAGGGAGGGAAGGAGGGAGGGGGGGAGGAAGGAGAGCAAACCAGAGAGCTGCCCCAGGCCCGCACCTCCATGAGCATCTGTCGTGGGGAAGAACGATGTGTCCTCGCCGGGCCCCCCCAGCCCCGTGCCTGAACCCGGGAAGAGGCTCCAGCCGCCCCCCTTCTCTCGGCCAGCCTGCTCCCAAGAGCCTCCAAACACGCTGCGCTCCCTCCCACCGTCGACCGAGACAGAGACACCGGAAACGCACATCAGCTGGAAAGCAGCGCTGATGAGACACAAGCGGAGGTACCGCGAGGCCTCCCGGGGGGAGCAGCACGCCGAGGCCCTGGAACAAAAGAACCCTCAACCTACAAGTGCGCGCAGGGAGAAACCCTGAGAACCGACACAGGGCTGTTCACAGTAACAAGGAGCCCGGCCCCAGGGACAAAGCAGTCTTTGGCTCCCTCTCACCCCCAACCTTCGATGCGCTGGTGCACCACTCCTCACTGCCCCCCAGCTCTGCGGCCGGGCCCCCGCTCCACGCACGGGGCTGCTGTCCAAGGTTGTTGCATCCCACGGTCAGACCCCAGTCCCCCCGTGCCGTCGGCAGCACCTGACAACGGGCAGGCTCCTCCTGCCTCCTTGCCTCAGTCCTGGCCCCTGCCCCCAGCTCTGCCCCTCCACCCACCCGCCGGACCCCCGCAGCTCGTCCCAGTGCGCTCGCCTGGCCACGAGGCTTCCGGCACTCTCTACACCCTGACAGCCGTGATGCCTCTCCTGTCCACGTGCCCCCAGCTGGACGTCAGCTCACAGCAGACTCGACTGTGCCCCACGCCAACTCCTGCCCCCACCCCAGGCCTGCTCCCCCTGCTCCCCGTCTCCCCCGCCCCTCCGAGGTGGCCACACTGGGCCATCATCGCTGCCTCTCCCTGAGTCCGGTGGGCTCCCCTCCTCCAAACCCACCCGACAGAGTCACCAAGACCCTGCGCGCACACACAGACACACACACAGACACACAGACACAGACACACACAGACACAGAGACACACGCATGAGCTTCATCTCAGTCAGAGGCCACTGCTCAGACCAGCATGTTGTCGTCACCTGACTCTCTCCGGCACGTCCAGCCCGGGACGAAACGGTCCTGCCTCCACCTTCGCGATGCCACACCTGGGACCCGGGGCCCGCCGGCTTCCCCTCCGCTTCGGGCACACAGGTCCCAACCGGCAGGACTGTCTGCAGTTCCTCAGTGTCCCCTCCCCCAACTCCGTGTCTGCACAGCAGCCAGGAGCTGGGAGGCAAACTGTCACTCTGCTGGCCCCACCGCCCCCAGCACCCCGTCTCTGGCAGACGCCCCGGCTCCCCGGCTCCGGCTCTCCCCTCCGCCCGTGGCTGCCGCCCGGGACTGCCCTCCACCCGAACTCTCCTGCTCAGAGGCCTGCGGTGCTCGTGCGTGTTCACGTCTGTGACCCCGAGCCGCCTTCTCAAGGCCACCTCCTTGTCACGCGTGGCATCGCCCGGCCCCTCCTGCCCCGCCAGGGCCGGGCCTACTCCTGCAGGCAAGGGTGTGCTGGGCCGTCCCCGGCGGCGGCTGCACCGGGCCGGCCACCGAGCGCACGCGGCTTCGGAGAGATACACCGGAACCGGAAACTTCTCGGTACCGAACCTGCTGTCAGGGCTTCCTGCCCTGGACGACCGCATCTCTCTGTAGCTGCTCTTTCCACAGGAACACTTCAGCCTCAGCTTCTGCTTAAGTCTTTTTCTGTGATCAACAGGAGTTCTTGCTACTCATGAAAAGGCTCCCGGCCCGGGCGCTGCAGGGTCCTGTCCGCGACGCGGCCGCTGTCAGAGGCAAGCACACACGTCCCCTCGCCGGTGTATTCGGCGGCCACACGTTCCACCGCACACTGTACAGATGCACCGCGCTTATCCCAATTACAACCCCACACTTTGTGAAAAGTAGTGTTATTTTATATAAAACACGGCACAAGTTCAACAGCAAATGTCATGGTGCATTTAAGAAAAACCCAAAAAACCCCAAAACGGACAAATCCCAGAATGCCCCTCACACCAAGAAGAGCATCTGAAAAGACACAGTGACACCAGCTTCCGCTTTGAGTGAATTTCCCTGCTGCTTCCGCACGGCTCCTGCCGCACGCGCATGTCCCCTCGCTTGGAATGAACACAAGTCCCCGAGGGGACACTTAAAGACAAATTTACCAAACGACAGACGTCGGAAAATTCCCTCAACCGGTCCAGCCAGACACCTGTCACTGCTCAATACCGGCATCCCACAGTGGGGCATATTTTGTTGGGAGGGGTCATGATAATTAATTAGGAGTAAATTTGTTCAAAATCTAGCAGATAAAATCCCCAGGACTGTTGGGCCTCTTTAATCAGTGTTTCCGTAAGAGAGACAAGCCCCCGATTTAACGTAAACAGAAACGTGCTCCGTGCTCTTTAACAGGCTGGGAAGAAATTCATGACGCCTGCACATCTCTCTGACTGTGGACCCCGCCAGGCGCAGGACGCTTCTGTCTTTAAACGACACAATGGTGGCATTTTCCATCCACCTCAGGCTCCAATCTCTGGCTGGGTCTCATTCGTCTTGAAAACTGTAAAGTGGGGGCGGGGGGGGGGGCCACCTTCCCCAGCACCTCCGCAGCTTGGTGAAGGCTGGACAGTAGGTCTCCTGGGTCCGGGTGACCCCGTTTAGCAGAAGGTGGGAGCCCAGGATCACGTCAACCAAAAACGCCTCCAAATTAGAGTCTGCGGGCCCTTCAAGCTCAAAGCTGAGTCTGGAAGTCTGGGTTCAGGAAGGAGTGGCTTTTGGTTGTTTGTGTGTGTGTGTGTGATCACGTCAGAATTCACACGACAGGAAACGTACCACCTCAACCATTTTGCAGGGTACGTTCCCGGTGCTGTGTGGTCCTCCCCGCTGTCTCGTTTCGGGGCCTTCTCACCGCCCCAAAAGAAGCCACACCCCCTTAAGCAGTCCCTTCCGTCGCCAGCCCCTGGCAACCCGTGATCTGCTTGCCTGCGTCTCTGGATTTACGTGCTCTGGGCGCCGCGCGTCCACGGACCCGCAGGCCTGTGTTTCTGAGGCTCACCCTTGCTGCAGCTCCCAGACCCTCCGAGGGGAGCACAGCCCGGACCCGCTCCCCCTGCACGGCTGCGGCAGGTGGCCGGCCACAGGCTCAGGGGTACGACCCGCCCAGGGCCAGTGAAGGCGAGCGAAGCGTCCACAGCCGTCGGGGGCTTTCGGGAGAACTCTGTGCTCGCGCGCCCGCTTCTAGGACCCCTGCGTCGCGGGCACAAGGCCGCGTGGAGTGGCCCCGAGGGAGCCCAGCCGTCCGAGGCCACCTTGCCGGCAGACCCGCCCCCGTTGCCAGCCCAGGGCAGCCCAGATGCACACCCCGCGGGGCCCGGAGCAGACGCCCTTTGAAGACAGAGTGCTGGGGGCACTGGGTAAAGGCTACAATGAGAAGCCCGCGTCCCCAAAACCACCTGAGCGACCAACGCGCGCTCTGCACTGCGGGCAAAGTCAGGAATGGCCGGGCGACGGCTTCCCACTAGGAGTTCGCTTCCCAGAAGCTGGAGGTTACACGAGCAAGGGCTCACCGGTGTGCCGACCGCACGGCCGGCCGTGCCACAGACACGGACGCAGACACACCAGCAACACAACGGCAAGTGTGAGGCCCCGGGGGCGCTGCGCCCCGACCGTCCGTGCGACATCAGGGAGCAGCCCGCGCTCGGGTCCTCAGTGGTGAGAGACACACACCGAGGCACATGTGACAGTGACAATGGGCGGGATTTCCTGCGAACTGTTCCGGTGAGGAACTAAAACCAGCCACGCGTTAGGACTCCTGGAGGCCATCAGACCTTCCGCTTACACACTCGAGGAAGTAAGAAACGCGTCTGAAAGCCTGGCACTGACAGACGGAACGGCACTCGAGGGGCCCGCGGCACGCGAAGCCAAGGCCCAGCGGTCACCTCCCCGCCGACCGTGGGCTCCCACGGGAACACAGGTGACGACACACGTGGCTGAGGAAGCTCAGTGAGAGGAGCCTTTGGAGAGAGCGGGGACGCCAGGAGCCCGCTCAGGGGGGCCAGCAGGCTTCCCGGGGTCCCCGGGGAAGGGACAGACAGGCCAAAGAACTCCCACGAGGTGAAACAGAGTCAAAAACAACTGTTTGCCTCACTCTGCTACGAACACTCCACGCCTTCGAGCGGCGAAGCACCCCAGACACGGCCAGTACTGCAGATTATGCAGGATGCTTTTATTATTATTACTAATCGACAGGCTCACGGTGAGAAACACACAACGCAGGAGGGCTTCCTGAAAACGTGTGAGATTCTCCCGACAGCGTCTTTCCAAACATCGACTCCATCTCGGTTCGACTAGAACCAGCAGGCAGATCCCAAACTCTCCGCAGGGGCTCAGCGAGGCTCCTGGGCGGGGCCCCGACACGGCGCCCCTCCCCACGGGGCACACGCGGGGCGGCAGTGACATCGCCCGAACGCCGATGCTCTCGGTGCAGCACGGAAAACATAGCGAAACCGTCCTGGTTCCCCTGATAGAGCGTCACACACTCTACACTTTTGGCAAAGCTTTTAGGCAGAGAAGATTAAGAATGTTATAACTTGAAAGTATAATAATTTATACAATTACAGTAGTTTATAAAAAGAAACAACCCTGAGGTCTACGGTCCCGTGCACGGGTAAAACGGAACGTGGCCTATGCCTGCAATGGAATATTCTCCAGCCATCAAGAGGAACAAAGCAGTGACGCTCGCTGCAGTGCGGATGCAGCCAGAGGACCCGCTCCGGGGACAGAGGGGCACCAGGGTCCCGTGTCACATGACTCCACCTGCAGGAAGTGTCCACAGGGGCGAACACCCGCAGCCAGGAGGCACGCCGGCAGGTGCCAGCAGCTGGGGGCGCGGAGAAGAGTGGCAGCCAGCACGGGCTTCCTGCCGGGGGGATGACAGAGATCGGGAGCTGGGAAGGAGGCGGTGGTCCCCAAACTGAATGTGCCCAAGGCCACTGGATGGTGTGCTTCCAAATGGAGAACCTTACGGCACGCGTATTTCACACGCCCGCAGGGGACACGGGCCGCTCTGGGCTCTGGCACCGGCCCCTGATGCTCCTGGACCTGGACCTGGACGGGCATGGGCCTCCCTCTGGCCGCTGCGGCGTGGAGCTGGCCCACCGGATCCAGTTCTCGGCACTAACTCATCCTTCAGATCTCTTTAACCACAACACATAAAAATACAGTGGTAATTTGGGGCTCTGTGAGCCATATCTTGAAAACCTAAAGCTGTTGTTTGCTCAAGTGTTAGTGTTCTACCAGAGAGGGCTAAGCGTCTGAACCTGGATCTTAGCCCGGTCCCCTCCCCCCACCTCCCCTGTGCCACTCAGCACACACCGGGTCCCCAGCCGCGTGCCAGGGGCAGAACTCTAGTCCCGAAGGCCCTGTGTGGCCTGCGCTCTGCCCGCAGGCAGGGACACCCCAGAGGGCCCGAGCAGACAGCACCCACCGAAACCCCAAAGAGCAGGCGTGGGCTGACAGAAGGTCACGGCGGGCCCAGAGCTGCCCGCTCACACGCGGCCACGGGCTCCAGGAAAACCCCCGAGTCCAAGGCTTGGCCAGCGGAGCGCCTGTGGTTTGGGGCCACTGATCTCCCGCCCTCAACACCCAGTACCCTACGTGCCAAGGGAGCCAGACGAAGGCAGTAAGAGGGAGGGACGTCTCCGCAGACTTCTTACTTCCCAGTGGCTCCAAAGAGTGACACCAGGGTCACCTGCTGGGTCACGGAGTGGATTCTGGGTGTCCAAATGGTCCCATGACGGGCAGGGTGGCCTCCCACACAGGGCGAGCACAGCTGAGCGTAGGAGCCAACCAAGAAGCCCTCGTCCGTCGGTCTGTCCACCCACAGTGTCCAGGGCCCCTCCTTCCCACTGGTGCCCTTTGCTGCACACTGACAGGGGTGGGACCCACTGACCCTGCCTCCCAGGGACCCCAGCCACGGACAGCTGGCACCATGGGCCTCAGCAGCTCAGGGATCAGGGCAGTGGGACCAGGCTGCTGTGGGGGGACAAGACGAGTCTCTGGCTGCACACAAGGCCAAGGTGTTCTTCCTTAATGAGTTGGCCAGGCTTCCCGAGAAACCCCCTCTGAGCAGACCCTGGAGAGAAGGAGCGTCCATCAGCAGGACCGAAGCCACGACCAGGGACCAGATGCGTCAAGGGCATGAGGGCAGAAGAGGGCGAGGCTGGCAGGGGCCCCGTGAGGTCACACTGGTCGTGCTGCCCGGCTCCAGGGCTCACGGCGTGCTCCATAAATAGCTGGTAACTGCTCCAACGTGCCAAGTAGGCAGCGCGACCACAGCAGGCCCCGGCGGCCCCGGCCCCTGCCCTCCAGCTCAGCCGACCCCGCACCCCTCCCTTGGGCACACGGGTGCTGCGCCCCCCCCACCCTGTCTGTAGACTCCCCGCCCCAGACCGTCTGCTCCCCCAGGCCCTAAGCTCACCGAGAGTGAGAACCTTCTAGGTCCGCTTCACCTCCACCCGGGGCTCAGCCCTCGGCAGGTGCTCGCAGACACGGAGGGGAGGCAGGCACGGCAGGGACACAGGTCGGGAGCACACGGGGCGGGGCCCCCCATTAGTCCAGGCCTGCCGGCAAGCTTTCTGCCCTGCCCTGGGGCCAGGCGGCACAGCAGTCAGCACACTCTTCAACAGTTTTCAAACGCTCGCTCGGAGGTGGCTGCCTGCTGGTGAAGAATCAATTAGAACACTTTCCTCCAGGTGGGCCACACGGACACTCCTCTCTAGAGCAGGTCAGAGCAAAGCACACGCGCCATCCTGAACGGCAGCCGCGCTCCGCCTGAGCGCCCCCGCCAACAAATCCCCAGGCGGGCTTCTGGCTCCCCCCCCCGGGAAGGGGGTCACCCCCCCCAGGGAAGGAAGTGTCTTAAACTCATCCTGGACACCGGCCAGGAATGGAGTCACTTCCAGACTGCCAGGCTCTCTCTCCGGCGAGCCCCCATACAATTCACGCGGGAACAACTAGGAAACCTCACCGCGTCGGCTCCAAGGACAGAGGCTCCGGACAGGACTTTTACAAACACTCCCCCGCAAAGCACAAACAGAATTCACCAAACTGAGGACACCGCTTGCTGGACGTGCCTGTTTTCAAGAGTGCGAGACCCCTCACCGCCAGCCCCGAAGGCCGACCCGGTGCGCCGGGCCCCACCGCCTCCAGCGCCAAACACGGGGAGCCCTCTTCCCACGCACCCGCCCCCGAGCCAGGGAGCCAGCCTCCCCCGGCCTGGAGGACACGGCACAGCCCCCGAGCCCCTCGCGCAGTCACCGCCAGCCGGGTCACGCGCACGAGAACCCAGACTCCAAATCTGACCCTCCCTGGGCGGTTCTGTGAAGTGGCTGTAAGGCTTGAGGTAGTGCAATTCGAGCGGACCGTCCGCCAGTCTCTGCAGTTAGCCGGTCACATGCGGATCATTCCACCGAGTCAGAGGGAAGTCAGGCTTCTCCTGACTCAGCAATTCTCCGAGTGGTCCCAGGAATTCCGCGGCGGGGTCCCCAGGAGCTTTTGAGGGGGTTTCCCCAGGTCAGAAGTATTTTCGGCACAACACCGAGACCGTATTCATGCTCTGTGCGCACCGATGGGCCGACGGCAGTGAGACTGCGGGTGCTCGTCCCCAGCGGGGCAGCGGCTCAGCCCCGGACACGCCGCTGAGCGGGAGCCGGGCCCCCCAGAAATGCTGCGCAGGCAGGAGCAAAGCATTCACGTCACGAAACGCTGACTTGTAAGCCGTTTCCTATCTGTGCGAGGCAACAGGACGCGTGCGCCCCCGAACGCGGTGGCCATCCCACCGTCCGCAGGGGAAGTACTGGTGTGTCGGGCCGCGAGGGCAGCGTCCTTTCCCACGGACCCCGGCCGAGGCGGGTGGACAGATGTGTCCCAGACCCGGAACCCCGTGGCCCCGTCCCTCCAGGGGAAGAGCCGCCAGGACCTGCTGCGATGGTGCAATCCAAGCTGCGACGTCAAAACACGAATTGTGGGAAATGCGTGGGGACGGCCACAAATACCACGTGTGACCGACCGCATGTGGCGACACGTGCCAGCGTCTGGAAAACCCGCGGAGTCAGCGAACTGATGTCCATTAAAGTCCGCCCCACGGACCCCCCCCCGCCCCCGCGAGGCGTCGGCTCCCGGCCGCCCTGTGGCCAGGTCCCCGGAGCAACCAGCTCCTAAGAAACCACTGTCGGTTGAGTTTGGGGGTGAGAGCGAGGAGCAGCCACAGCGGTCTGAAGAGGCTGCGGGAACACGCGTCCCGGGGCGCGGCCCATCCCAGCTCAGGTGGTGATCTCGGGTCCTGAGCTCCAGCCCCGCGGGGGGCTCGGCACTGAGCACGGAGCCTGCTGGGGACGCCCCCGGTCCCGCCGCCCTCCCCGTCACCTCACCCGCTCTCTCAGAACGAGCAAGCGCCCTCCCTCTCAGCTTTGTGTCTGTGCGTCCTCGCACTTCGACAAGAGCAGCGTGTCCCGGGAGACTCACCGTGGAAGCCAGCGCTTGCGTCCGGCCAAACCTGACCGAGACTTACGAAAAGTACGGCACGGTATCGTTCTTCTCGCCACATTTGTTTCTGTTTTTAAGGCAGTTACTTTTCATTAAAAAAGCATTCTACCAACACACGTCTCCTAAGGTGTGCAATCCGTGAACACACATCTATCGTGACACCGTCTTTACGATGCCCTCGTTTGTGGGCCCCTCAGGTTTAAGTTCTGACACAATGAATGTTCAGAGATAAAACCCACGGAAACGAGGGTCTCTGGGGTCCTGGATGACGTGACACCCTACGCCGGTGCTGATGCAGCAGCTGTCGGAGCCAATCTGAGCCGCGGTCCGTCAGACTCTGGGAGTCACAGCACCACCGCGGCTACAGGGACACGCAGGAACTCCTGGGGCCCCATGGACGCCCATGGTCGGATGAGAACTGTCCCCCGAGGGTTGGTTGGGGAGAGAGCTGCCCCCCCGCCCCGGGCACCCCGCTCTGGACAGCGGAGGGAGATGGGACACGGGTCGTGAGGAGGACAGACGGCCCCACATGGTCCTCTCTCTCCAGGAAACGGCCACACAGGATGTCAGCAGAACACACACAGCGGTAACCTTTCACCGACGTGGGAACGGTCCGTGCTCGTTCCAGAGTCAGCGAAGCGATCCACGGGAGACCTCAGTGGATTAAGTCAATTTACAAACACCTTTGGATTAACCCACTTTGCGTTTCTCCCCCAACGGAAACCATCCAGGACGGGGAGGGAGGCCAGCACGGCCCGTCGGTACCGGCGGTGAACTTCCGGCATCCCAGAGCAGAGACTGGTGCACATTTCCAGTACTTTTGTTTTGTTCCGGGAGGTGGGGGGGGGGGTTGGCAAATCCTCCAATCACCTCCAAGGTCACTCAGCTACTCCAGTTTAAACAACTATGTACCAGAAGTGCTTGACTCAAAGCAGCAAACATCAGTCACTTCAGAATACATACAGTCTCCCCAGAGGAGAGATCTGACCAAACAGGACGCTTCACTTGCAGCAAGCAAACAGCTTTCGCTAAGCGGTGGCTCACAGACCCGATGAGGGCCCCTCGCCAGCCCCGGGGGCTCGGGCAGCCGAGATCCAGGGGAGGGAGGAGGGATCATCTGCGGACTTTTGCAAACGCCAGTCTGCGATCTTAAAGAAACAACGCGCCATGGAACTCAGGTCCCCTGGTCCCCTTGTCCTGAGGCCAGCTGTACGTGGGGACAAACGGCAGCCACCGGGGAACCGATCTCGACACGGGCACGCACAACCAGCACACGGGCCAGGGGAGGTGGGCGCACACGCCCCCCGGCCACC
>NC_043714.1:75666159-75673673 GCF_006229205.1 Suricata suricatta
TGACCTGAGCTGAAGTTGGACGCTTAACCGACTGAGCCCCCCAGGCGCCCTGTGTGGTTTTATGAAGCAGTTTACTCCCCCACCCCCCACACGCACCCCACATCCTACACATACATGCACACGCTACACGCCGTACCCACGCACACACAGCCCTGCCTCCACCAGACAGACGGTGACGACCTGCTCTCGGCTACGTGCTGGGTGGTCCTGCCGTCTGGCCCCGGACCACCCCCTAACACTCCTTAGCAGAAAAGATGCTCCGAAGGGAAGGAGGGTGTTGGGGACACAGAACAAGGGTAAGGACGCAGCAGGTGACGGGGCGCTCAGGGCAGCAGCCAGTTTATAAAGCCACCGAACCCTCATGGGGGTGGGGGCCGCCCTCCCACTCCCGCACCTTGGACAGGCGGGTCCCCCGCCCCGATGGACGGCCCCTGCGAGTGCCCGGGGCCCTGGGGGGACACGAGCAGCCTCGGTCAGACATGTAGGCTAACCCGGCATGTTCGCACAGCGGCCACGGAGGAAGGAAAAGGGCAACCCGCCTACTTTGTGGGATGCCTGGGGCCCCCCCCACAGTCACGCTGAAAGTGCACTGTTCTGAAGATAATAAACGAGGTTTAGAAGGTGAAAAAAGGGGGGGAAATGTCTGGAAATAAGCTCATACCTATTAACTATGCCTCCCAAGGATTATGAAGGGTGACTTTCTCAGTATCTTCTAAACTCTTTGAAATGAGATGTCTTCTTTTCACCGTGATGGAAAGAATATTTTTTTAAAAGCTAGAATCAGGGGTGCCTGGATGGCTCAGTGGGTTACGCGTCCAACTTCAGCTCAGGTCATGATCTCATGGTCTGTGGGTTCAAGCCCGGCATCAGGCTCTGTGCTGACCGCTCAGAGCCAGGAGCCTGTCTTTGGATTCTGTGTCTCCCTCTCTCTCTGACCCTCCCCTGCTTACGCTGTCTCTCAAAAATAAAATAAAATAAAAACCACGATCAGGAGGCAATGCTGCCTGCAGTGGGCGCCTGCACGGTCAGAGGATTCCGCCTGGAGACCCCACCGTGCCCTGGGGAGGGGTCCACGCTCTGCTCCGTTAACGGCAGGCACAGCCTCTCTATCAGCTTCCACAGGGAGCGGCTGTGCAGGCCCCACCTGACGTTGGCATGCACGTAGCAAGCCACTGGCGTCACCAACGTTCAGTAGCAAGTGTCGCCAAGCCCTACTCGGGCTGCGGTGCACACACTCCGTGCCCAGTCCGGCGTGTACGTGAGCCACACCCGAGCTGCGCTGGCAGACGCCGGGCCCTGGCCCTCCTCCATGGGTTTCAGGTTGTAGCTGCTGCTCTAAGAACAACATCATCTTCCAGGGCGGACCGCTCACTGCCCTCCGCAGACGTGCGGCCGGACTTCTCATCCTGAGCATAGACGCGAGGACCCGGGACATAAAACAGGAGCGCCGGCCCCACAGCTGGGGTCCTTGAGGCGCGGCGCACACAGTGACCGCGGGGGAGCAGGGAGCAGAGGGCAGGGCGGGCTTCGGACCGCAAGGCTCTGACTGCGTGTTATTTGGCTAAACACAAAATGAGCCGCACACACGCCCATCGATTCTGTAGCTGGTGCGTTTGTCTCTCTCGTGGATACCGGTTAGCAGTTTTGCAACCACTTTGTGTAGTAGGTCTGAACAAGATACAGACTTCTCACTATCTGGTAAAGAAGTTATAAATAAGGAAAGAGGAAAGCCAGAATAAACCTGGTGGCATTGGACTAGAATCAGAAATATCAGCAGGAGCTCACGGTTTTTCTCACACACACACACACACACACACACACACACACACAAGGACAGATAAATATAGATGTGCACGCGAGTGTATGTGAGAACAAACACAGAGACTCCCCGCAGGGTCTGTCACAAGTGAGGTGCACGCACCCGTGCCCAGGTCTGACTTCCTCCCACCACTCCCCAGGAAAAGGAAACGGACTGTGGCAGAAAAACCCAAGGAGGGCCTGGAGCAGCTCGTGGGTCCAGCAGGGAAACGGTAAACTGCGCTGGGGAGGGCGCTGAGAGGGGCCAGGCACCCGCCTTGCAAGGGCTGCCTGTCCGGGTCACAACAGACAAAACCCAAGGGACCATCGAAGATTGTCACATGCAAGAGACGTGACCACAGGTGCCACAGGGGCCCCCGGGCTGGGTGAGGTCCCGAGATGGGCACGGCACGTCCAGACATCAGGCACCACTCGGCTGCCCGACAGGGCTGCATGAGGCCTGCAGCGCAGGCAGGAGTGTCGCTCAGCGTTGGTCTCCGTCCTGTGACCCCGGCGGCCGACGCTGTGGGAGCCGGCAGGGACTCCGCACCACCTCGGCCACTTCCCTCTAAGCCTCAGGTCACTTCAGGGCAGACAGTAAAAGATTATGTGTGGAGGTGAGGAAATGAAGCGTCAGATAATGGAGGGCGGGGAGCAGGGAAGACGGAGCCGACCCAGGCTGGACTGGACAGGTGGGCGGGGTGGCGGGCGCCCTGGGACTCCTTGGGTTTTCTCCTCCTCTGCTCCTGTGTTCATTTGAATTTTTCCTCATTAAAAAGTCCTTTGAAACTTCTTGGAGTTTGCAAACAAGTCTGCAGACTTCCGGAGCGCCCTGCGTCACCACCAGCCAAGCCTGAGCCGCCACCTCGCACACTGTCCCCACCTCCGTCCTGGGCGCTAAGCACTTCCCCACTCCAAGCCGCTTCCCGCCTGCTCCCCCGACCCATCAGGACCCTCAGAGACACACAGGGCACGTGCGTGGTCTCTCACCTGCTCCTGGCATTCCAGATCGAGGCCACCATGCCCGGGCTGCCTCTGCCCCTGGGCGCATCCGGCTCCATCCCAGGCCCCTGACCAGCCACGCTCCCTGTCGTACCCCTCCCTGCTCCTGGACGTGCTCTCCACCCCACCCACACTAAAACCACCACGGTGACCATTCGGTTCACACCCGTGGTGATGACTCAGTGAGCCTGGAGGGCAGGAACGAACCAAGCGTGCACCCGCTGTCGCTCCCCCGGCACTGGCGCCCGACGTGTATTCCAAGAGCGAACGCCGCTGCCGTCAGACAGCCAGGCCTGCAGTCGGTGCCAGACTCTCCTCTGCTCTGCCCGACGGAAGCATGTTTAGCGTTACTGTGCGCACCCAGTTTAGAGTGTGTCCCAAACACACTCTAACTCCTGGCATGGGGGCACCCGGGTGGCTCATTTGGTCAACTGTCCGACTGGCTCATGGTTCCTGAGTTCCAGCCCCGCACCAGGCTCTGTGCTGACAGCTCAGAGCCTGGAGCCTGCTTCCGATTCTGTGTCTCCCTCTCTCTCTCTGCCCCTAGCCTGCTTGTGCTCTGTCTTTCTCTCAAAAATAAACACTAAAAAATAATAATTAAAAATAAATCCTGGCATGAAAAAAATGGATGTATCTACCAGCTCTTAAGTAATCTGAGCAAAACATGCTTAAACCTAGAATTTTTTTGCACTTTGGTAAATAAGAATGGATGCCAAAATGCCTTATTCACGCAAAGAATTTCATTGTCTAAAAGGCAGTGATGACAGCATAGTGAGTGCTGGTGACGACATGTGGAAAGCGGGACCTTCCACGCTGCTGGCGGGGCCGTCCCCTCCAACAGGGGGCATAACCCAGCGACCCGCTCCAGGGCACACGCCCGCATGCCACCTCGCACAGGAATGTTCCTGGCAGCACCGTTCACCGCAGTCGAAAGGCAGAAACAACAACCCAAATGTCCACCAGCAGATGAGCACACAAACCGGAGCCCTGAGCCGCAGGGGGGAGGCGGTGCCGCCACGCGAACCTCAGTCCAGGCACCAGGGCGTGAGGGCCCCGCAGCGCACGATTCCATTTACACGAAAGATACAGATCAGGCGGCTCATCGAGACGGACGCAGGACGGTGTCACCCGGGGTAGGGGCGACGGCGCAGGGCTGGCTGGCACAGGGCCTCTCTCTGGGGTGACGAAGACGTTCTGGACCTTGTGAGAAGCCACAGGCACAGCGGCCCCCGAATGTACTTCAGTGCCACTCAACCGTGCGCCCATCTTGTGACGGGCGCCTGGCGGGCTCCGTGGGTTAAGTGTCCCACTCTTGCCGTGGGCTCAGGTCATGACCTCACAGTGGTGATACGGCGCCCGGCAACGGCTCCAAGCTGGGCGTGGAGGCTGCTTGCGGATTCTCGCCGCCCCCTCTGCCCCTCCCCTGTGCGCGCTCTCTCTCTCTCTCTCTCTCTCTATAAACAAATGAGATCTTCAAGAAACAAATAAAATCCCTTGTTATGTGAATTTCACCTCCATTTATAAAAAGGCTGTGACATTTTGAAAGAATTTCCTGTCTTTGCAAAATCTAATATTTTTCTTCTCCCTTTGATGAGGAGCAGACACACTTGGAAAAGTGTGCGCGCGCGCGCCCCCCCCCCCCCCACAGGACCGACAGCGGCGGAGCTGCGGGCTCCCGGGGCAGGAAGACGGAAAGCGCAGCCAGGGAGGCCAGAGCTGTCCAGGTCGAGCATCAGGCTGAAAGCGATCTGCCCAAATGATGACTTTGCAAGATTCTTGAACAGTCATCACTCCACAATGTGCGCTTAAAAGTACCTTATTTCAATGAAAACGCACAAAAATAAAACACAAACCATGCTTCAAATAAATGTTTACCGGAATGAGGCTGGGTCCCCCCAGAAAGCTTCCTAGAGCGTGTCTTGTTGCAAACTGTGACCTGTGCTTTGACCTCTAGGTACCTGTGGGGTGGTGTCCACGCCCAGCCACAGGGCCACGCCCATGACCACTCCCAGGACCCCTCCTCGCCCCACCCACAGAAGGTTCCGCCCCTTTCTCGGCACAGGGCTCCGGGCAGCTGGTCAATGGTCATCCCAGGGAGAGGACTCCCTGATGGAATGAAATTTAAATCCCTCAATAAGTCAACCTAGTGCTTTGCTAAAGACCAAAAAAATAAAACAATAATGCCACACAGAACGCCCATGGCTTTACAACCAAATTTCTTACCATCCTGTCCGTTTCCTTCAGAGCATGTATCTTTCAGAGAATTTTCACCCGAGACATCCATTTTTTTCCTCGACTTACCTCTCGAAGTCCACGACTGAAAGGCTCACGGGCTGAGCTCTCGGCTCAGCCCCAGGTCACACGGGGGCAGACATGGTTCACGCATCTGACTCTGCAGCAAGCAGGCGGAGGCTCATCCCCACCTCACACACGAAGACACGGAGTGCTCCCGGGCTCCACAGCCCAGAGGGGTCGGGGCCTGATTCCCACACCCGGAAGCTTCTAGCTGGGCGCTGAGGGCTGAGCACTGGCCACCTCCAGGCCTATCTCCCAGGGCACGGCTGTGGGCAGGACTGATGGAAGCAAAGAGGGCGGCAGTCAGCCCCCCTCGCTCCGCCTCCACCTGCGAGGTCGACAGTGAGGCTCAGAGGGACCAAGCCGTGGGGCACGCACTGCACCCACCAGCGCCCAGAACGGAGGCGCTCCCAGGCGGGGAGCTGGGAGGTGGTGGGCAGGCAGACTTCCCGCCGTCCGCCCTCTGACGGGCGATTTTACTTCCCCCGCGCACATCCATTACCTATTTACGTAAATCATTTCCTAAGTGGCCCCCACGGCCCTCTTCCCTTCAGCCGCTCAACATCCGTCATGCTGGACGCACGCGGCCAGCTCCGCTGCGAGCAGAGGGGCGAGAGGCCGCTTCCACCGAGAACCACGGGGTCCGGAGGGCACGGGCGCGCCCCCGGCAGAGAAAGCACCTGGGGGGCTGGGTGTGGGGCTCTTCAAAAAGGTACAAAAGTTTCAAGTCACTAGATTAAATCAATAAACAACTAAATGCAACAAACACTTAGTAAGAAAGAAAACAGGACGGTCACCGTAACAGACCGAAGATGACCAAGGTGATTCAGGGCAGTGAGAATCAGACCTCCCAACCGATGAGGAAGACAGACAGACTTCCGGGCAAGACGCACCGTGTGCCATACATGTGCAAAGGGAACGCAATGGATATTTTTCCTCCTGGATTTCCTAGAACTGCCTTAAGTGTAGCCCGTCCAGAAAACAGAAAAATCACTCCTGCTGCTCCTTCCTCACCCACCGTCATAATGCTCCCCGCCCCTGCAGGCAGGCTTCCCTCCACGCCCTCCGCCCTGCTCCCGCCCAGCCCCGCACACCTGCTAGACAGGGGCCCCACGCCCTGGCGAGGAAGGCAGCCCCTCCCATGCCCACAGCACCCATGGCCTCGGGTCCAAGCGTCCGACCGCACAGGACCTACCCGGACCCGTCTCTCTTTTCAACGGGTCATCTGGCCTTCAGGCTGGTCCCTGACGGTCCTCTGCCTTCGAGATACATCAATAACAAACCAGGTGACTGGGAAAGGTCTTATTGTAGAAGGAGAAGCCTGGCGGATTAATGGAGCAGAATGACCGATGCCCCGCGGCAGGCGGAGACGGGCCTCCTGAGGCAGCAGGGGTGAGGCGTGAGCGCCCCCGGGTCCTCAGGCCCGGCAAGGAGCAGGCGCGTCAGATCAAGCCTTCGGGTCTGACCACTGATTCACAGAAAATCCACACAGGACGGAGGAACACGCTGGACGACACCAAGATGTCACTGGCCAATCCAGACGGCGGGAACCTGCAGACCCAGCCAGAGTCTGTCCCCAAGGGGCAGCTGGGAGGAGGTGAGGACACGGGGCGCATCACTGCTACACAGAGACAGGGTTTCTCTGGAGGGACAAGTGTCCAGAGACGGTGGGAGGGGCCGCCCACAACTGTCCACGCACGGTTTTACCTTCAGTGGCAAACTGCAAGGTGCATGAGTTCCACATCCATAAAGCTGTCATTTTGTTCTTAAGTTTATTCATCGATGTGAGAGAGAGCCCGAGCGGCGCACGCAGACTCCCAAGCAGGCTCCACGCGGCCAGCACAGAGCCCGACGCGGGGCTCGAACGCCCGAGCCGTGAGATCATGACCTGAGCTGAAGCCGGACGCTCAACCCACGGAGCCAGCCGGGTGCTGCAGCAAAGCTGTCGTTTTTAAAAGATTTTGAAAAGACACAACAAGCACTCACTCTGTGGGCCGCACCTCGATCCTGACTCGGCCACCGGCTAACATCTACACCACGTGTGTGACCGGGTGGATGTGCAGAGCAGCTCTCTCTAAACTGGTGACTCGGGGGACCCCGTAGGGGGACTCGGGGGGCGGGGGGGCGGCAGACAGACACCTGCACCTTGCAGAGCTCACGCCTGGAGATTTGTAAGTAGAACCGCATGACTGGGGTCCGCACCAGAACAAGGGGCGGGGATGGCAGAGGGGCCAGGGGTCTCGGGGGGCCGGTGGGGGCGTCACACATGCTTCCATTCCTTCCCGGCCTCCACCCAACCCAGCCTCGGCCCCACAGGCGACCTCCCGCAGGCGGACCCGCTTGGCCTCCTCGGCCTCCAGTCTGTTCCTAACGCAGCAGCCAGGGGGTGCTGAGGCCCCTCCTCCGCTCCGGGCGCAAAG
>NC_043714.1:75673773-75681527 GCF_006229205.1 Suricata suricatta
GGGGGTCTCGGGGGGCCGGTGGGGGCGTCACACATGCTTCCATTCCTTCCCGGCCTCCACCCAACCCAGCCTCGGCCCCACAGGCGACCTCCCGCAGGCGGACCCGCTTGGCCTCCTCGGCCTCCAGTCTGTTCCTAACGCAGCAGCCAGGGGGTGCTGAGGCCCCTCCTCCGCTCCGGGCGCAAAGTCCTCCCGAGACTCCAAGCCCATCCTGACAGCCCCACCCCCAGCCTGCACCTGCCCGCCCCCTCCCCCTCCACACCTCCTCAGGCACCTGCACCGGCCCCTGTCCGGCAGGGCCGCCCGCCTCCCCGCACCCCCGCAGTGGCCCGTCTTCAGCAGGAACCCCAGAGGCGCTTCAGAAACCCCTGACTGGTGCGGGTCTTGTTCTGATGGTCCATCTTCCGTCTCGCAAGCTCCTGACTGTTCTTCCCAAGAGCCTTCACAGCCCACAGCTCAAGGTGACGTTGTAGCGACCCGCCTCGGACCCCCCGGGGCGCCTTCCACGGTCACCTGCCGTTTTCGCAGGGAGCCATGTGCTTCGACGGTTAGCAAACTGCATGGTTCTCGAAGCGGCAGCACACGTCAGGAGCAGAGCGTCGCCCCGGCGTCCCCTCCGCCCTCAGTCGCCGGCAGGGCCGCTCGGGGGTCACCGTGCACAAGCGATAAGCACAGAACTGTGTCCCAGCTTCACCCGGTAGGACTGGGCTCCTCGTGTGGGGACAGACCTTGCCTGGTCTCTGTCACATCACTCCTGTCCACGTGACCGTGCAAGGCGGGTCCCCCACTGTGAGTCCCGCGTGAGCGGGTTTCACCGCCACACTGCGCTGGCCTCAGGTCCCTTTTGGGGCTCTGAGCTTTCATGTCCTGGGTGTTGAGCCTCACAAGGTGGCCGCCGGCGCAAGGCACCTGCCAGAGGCTGTTTATCGGGGACATGGGTTTCTAAGTGTGTTTTTTTAATCCCTCACCGCTTGCAAAGACCCAGGAGCAAAGGGCAGGCCGGGCGCCCGTGCTCGCGCCCCAAGGGGCTGCTGGGCAGTCCACAAGGCAACTCCCACCCGGCAGGAACAGCCATCGGCAGCAGGCGCCCACAGGTGCAGTGTGCCTGCTTATCTCCTCTGATCAAAGCGCTTCCGCCACCCGCTCATTCTCTCTCTGAGGACGAGACTGAGGTTCAGAGAGGCTCGGCGAACACCCAGTCAGGAAGCCAAGATTCAAGTGAGGTCAGCCCGATCTGGACCTGTGCCCCGGGGCTGGGTCACGGTGGGGGAAAGGGGAGACTCGATGCCACCTGACGGCTCTCGGGGCTGCGGGAACCTGGCACCGGCCTCTGCCCCGAGCTGCTGTGACTCTGCGCCCTCCTGTGCCTTCTCCCCACCCTCACCGGTATTTCTCCGCCATCCCTGTTTCCACAAACAAGCGTTGCCGCTAAAGCCCGGGAGTCGCCGGTCCCGGGGCCTGGGCTGTGATGGCCGCCAGCCCGCTGCGTGTGGAGGACACGTGTGTCAGTCGCTGCCTGGCCCCTCAGCACCCTGCCACCCGCGTGCCCTGCACAAGCTCGGCCAAAGCAAGGGCGATCGCCGGGCCTGGGAGTGCGGCGAGCAAAGTCCCCCTGCGGGGCTCCCGCCGCCGAGTTCACAAGTCCCCTCGGTCCCCGGCAGGTGCACGGGGTCCCGCCAGCAAGCAAACGGGACCTTGCAAGAAAAAGGCCCAGCGGTCATACTGTTTCCCTCCGACGCAACGCTGACAAGCCTCTCGAATGACCCGGACCTCTGATCTTTGGTATTCTGTTTTTACGTGCAAACTTTCTAGTGGTAGAGCTCAGAGCCCAGGTGCCCCGAAATAACTAGAAAGGATGGACTTCAGTTACACTGAAAGAGACTCAGGCACGGAGCCGCCCTGTGACTGAGCCTGGCAGGCGTGACGGCTCACGACGGGCCTGCGTGTGGCTGCGGGTCTGAACGGCGGACACGCTTCCCGGGGAAGGTCCTGCAGCCCCTTCCCAGTCCTCCGCCTCAGCTCTGGGGGACGCTGCGACAGGCCACATTCAGAGCGGCGGGACCCCTGGCCGGAGCAGCAGCAGGAATGTCGCTCAAGGGAGAGGGCCGCCGTCCGTCAGACCTGGGAGCTGCACCGGGAGAGGGGACCCAGACAGACCAGCCCGGCGCGTTGGGATTTGTCGCAAAGTCCGCTCTGGGGCACTGGACTCTCCCCTCCCAGGAACGGGCACCACCCCCCCCCCCCCCCCCCCCCCGTCTCCCAGGGGAACGCAGGGGCACCACCAGGCACGGCGCTAGGCTCACCCTCCACTCCCCTCCCACCCCCACTCCTCACCCCTGGCTCTCACCCTGCAGCACAAGGCGATCACCCGGGACATCCGCCAAATTCCATTTCTAGGGTCTGTGGGCGACTCCTCGGCCAGCTGCAAGGCCAGGGAAGGGGGCCCCAGCGCCCACTGGCCCCCTGCCCTCCGTCTCACTGCAGCCTTCCTGCCCCTTCTCCAGAGCCCGCCTCAGACTCCACGTGTCCAAGTGCCACACGTGCTTCTGCCCCCCACCGCTCCTCACATGCATGAACACGGCCACCGCCTGCCACGTTCGGCAAACGTAGCGGCACAGAGGAGGACGTGGCCAGCCCCCCGCCACCGTCGGGGCTTCCTCCGGGGAGGCCCACGCCACGTGCTCGCTCACTCAAACTTCGCGAACCCCCCGGGGGAAGGCAGGGTCAGGCCACCACGCAGGGACCCAGCCCAGAGCTCCCCAGCGCATCTGGTCTCCAGCTCTCAACAACCCTGAGGTCAGGGCTACCCCTCACCTTCTGGGTATGAAAACTGAGGCTCAGAAAAATACGCCTCAAGCCAGTGAGGGGGGTCTGAGGCCCAGAAACGAGCAGACATGACTAGTGGAGCCCACTTGTGGTGAGCACAGGATGAGATCAAACCTGGGCCCCAGCCTCTGCCCGGATGGTGCCCGTGGGGGGTCCTGCCCATCACTCCACCCGCAGCCACTCCGGGCCGGGCCGGGGTGGGGGTCCTGCTGTCTCAGGCCCCAGAACAAACCGGCACACGACACTCCAGCAAAGCAGATGGGGCCTCCGGTGGGCCGCCCACCTCCCCTACCACATGCGTGTGCAGCCTGGGCTCCCAGGGACCGGGCCCCCTGGACCGCTGGCTCCTTCCTCAGCCCCGAGCGGCACAAGTCAGTGGAGGAGTAAACGCACCGCAGGATGTGGACACGAGGGACCGAAGCCAGCCAGGCCCAGCTCCCTGCTCTCAGGTGAGGAAACTGAGGCCCAGGGCGCGGACGCCAACTCCCCGTCTGTCCACTGCCTGAGCTGTGACCTCGAGGAAAGGACGAGGACTGAAAGGTGGGGTTTCAAGTTCAAGGAGACCCTGCTTCCAGCCAGCACCAGAGGGAGCGGGCGGTGCCGGAGCCCCGTTGGTGCAAATCAGTGCCAATCTCTCAGAGACCACGCTTGCGTCCTCAAACCTGATGAGGAATTTAGGAAGAGCAAAGCCAGGGAAGACGCAGCAAGCTTAAAATGCGTGAGCCCTGGGGTGCCTGGCTGGCTCAGTCGGTGGACCGTGCGACTTGGGGTTGTGAGTTCGAGCCCCACGTTGGATGGAGAGTTCACGTAAAGATAAAATCTAAAAATAGTAATAATAATAGTAAGTAAGCAAAAGAAAATGTTTGTGCAGACCTACAAGCCTCAGATGACAGAACCGCCTGGAGTCTGGGCAATGCCCCCCCCCCCCCCCATGTGCCCAGCCCTGCTGGGAGCCTGGTGTGTCAGGGCCGTGATGGAGAACCACCCCCCCTTCACCCGCAAAAGTCTCCAGGGCAGGTGACAAACTGTCTGGTCACCCAGGGCACCGCTGTTTGGTCATGAAGAGTGAGGACCCCCCAAGACCAGTCAGTGGTTTTTGGTTTTTAAACTTTGAGAGAAAAAAGCAGGGAAACAATGAGAACAGTGTAGCTGAGGGGTATTTTCACCGCCCGGAGTGCCCAAGGCCTCCGCACCACGCGTGGGGCTCGGGAGGCGTGCGGACGGCCGGGCGACAAGGTGGGGGGCAGAGCAGTCAAGTCTAGTGACACACACGGAGGGAGGTGACCCGGGGAGGAGTCCCCGCCCACGCCTGGGGTGACGATTCAGGGCCCCGAGTGCTGTCCGCACCTCCTGCGCATCGTCAACGCCCCTTCTGCTCAGAGCACCACAACCACCAAGATTCTTCTGCAATGGAAAATTCTAGATGCAAAGGGGTCTGTCTACAAACGCTAAAGGCAAATGTGTCATAAATAAAATCACAGGCCAAGTGGGCCTCCAAACGGCCTTCCTCAACAAAACGGAGGTATCCTGAACAATGGGGTTCTTTCCAGAAAACAGGGCGTGTGTATATACATACCCCCAAAAAAACGATTTTAAAGACTAAATGTCTACAGCAAGGCCGCAGCGGAGGAGAGCGGTGCTAGCTTTAGAGTCCAGATCGAGGAGCCCCGCAGGAAATACAGCCAAACGTATGTGTGAACTTTTATTAAAATACACGCTCCCAAAGGACCACCGTCAGCCCACCCGAGGTCCCAGGAGAAACGGCTCGTGGGGTGTTGAGCGTGAACGGGGTGCGGAGATAAAACTGTCCCTGTTCTGCAGTCGCGGCACGCAGGCGTTAGGGGTGAAAGGACGCGTCTGGAAGTGGCGCTGGAGGACTTGCGCAAAGAATAAGGGGGGAAGGGGCACACGTGAGGCCGCCGCGGGCCGGCCTGGTCCCTGCTGGGGCCTGGGGCGGAAACCGGGGAGAGCCCTGGGCCCATCTCTCTGCTTTTGTGGACTACTTCACAACAAACTATTAAAAAACAAAATCAAGTGTTCCATTTTGAACATCCACAGTAACCATTCCCCGAAACAAAGACCCATGTCACCAGGCTAACGCGCCGCAGCAGGGGGCCGCTCGTTAGGATGGGTAACCGTCCGGGTGGTGGTCGAAGCTGTGATGCCGAAGCGAGAGGTTACCAAGAACTAACGTCCTGCTTCCAGGCCAAGTAGGTCTTGGGAGGTGACGCTCTCACACACCGCCCTCCAACACGCTTCCTTAAACGTGTCTGCAAGGTTCGGAGCAGAGGGGCGCCTGGGTCGCTGGGTCTGAAGCATCCGACTTCAGCTCAGGTCATGATCTCATGGTTCGAAAGTTTGAGCCCCATGTCAGGCTCTGCTCGGACAGCGCAGAGCCTGCTTGGGATTCTCATATTCTCTATTCTCTCTCTCTCTCTCTCTCTCTCTCTCTCTCTCTCTCTCGGAGCAGGGGCCATCTGCCTGATGGCTAAAGTCGCCCTCACTGGGACCCCAGGACGCACCTTCACTGACAGCTGGGGTGGGGAGAGCGCAAGTGGGGAGCAGGAGCAGTTAAACAGCACTAGAAACCACACTGAAAGCCAGCGATTCCCAAAGTGGCAATGCCTTCAGACAACTCCGAACCAAGACTGTGTGTCACAAGTTACTTTGTTGCAACGCTGTGAGGAGTTAAACACAGTAGCCAGCGCACCACAAAACCAAAAGAAACAACCTCCTGGGCTCCCCCAGACAGACTTTAAAGACCTTCAGGTTGTTCAAAACAAACACACAAACAATACAAAATACCTCGAACCTGATCATCTCCCAAAGTTCAGGGTCACTGGAGACCCCACCATCCGGAACCACTAGCTCTTTTGATGAGCTAAACACTACTGAGGAGGAGTAACATCTTCAGAGTCCAAACATTAATTCAGAGATCATAACAGCATCTGTAACAGGCATAACATTTATCTACTGTGAACTCTACATTTTGAGTTAATTTACTAAGTTGCTTCCTAAGTGTATTAAAACTGAAAGTAGCAAACCTATTTGTAATTCCTCTACAATCCAAATAGACTGTCTTTTCATTATCATAAATTAGGAAGTATAACAATAAAAAGAGTTTCATCAAAGAAACTATTCCAAAAATTCCTTCTAGGACAACTGAAAAGCCCTCGTGTGCGGAGTACAAGTGAGGGGCGCCGGCCCTATAATCCCAGCGCACTGGGGCAGCCTGAGATCTGGGCTAATTCCCACCCTGCCGTTAGCCAACAGCCACCCATCCGACAGACCCGTGTGTTTTTGCAACGGAAGCCATCGGGTTCCAGGCTTTTCTGTGAGCCTCCGGGCCCTCTCCCCAGCTTGCCACAGCGCAGACAGAGGCCCACAGCGCAGCGAGCTTCTTCCGAAAGCTGTCCGTGACCAGAAATGAGCCTGGAGAGCAGGAGGATGACCGGTCTTCGGAAATAAGAGGCGAGAAGACACCCGTTGAGCAGAGCACACAGTTCGGGTGAGCGGCGCTTCCTGAAGCAATGAATGATACCTGAGCCCATGCGCACAGCAGGCCAACCCAGATGTAACAGGTACTTCTGGCTGTGGGTCAAGGTCAAAAGGACTGAAAGCCACTTCTTTAAGGAGCGTGTGGGCAGTCAGCTTGGGATCAGACAAATCGTCCTAATGCTCACGGGCCATTTGACCTTGGCAGAACTCTTACCCTATCGGAGCTTCTGCCGGCTACCTTCAGAAGGAACATGGCCAATTTCGCAAGCCGCCCTGTGCCTTAAGTAACGTGTGGCACAGCACAGAAGCTTGACCTTCCTCAAGGTTCCTCACTTTTCCCAGACCTTCAACTTTTAAACTGAAGATCTGAAAAAGTCTCCGGCGTGGTTTTGCTGGGTTCCTGGGGGTCCTCGCTCTGCTAGGCGAGGGGCAACGCTGCCCCTTCATGGGGGGCGGGGAAGGGAGGGAAAGCTGCCCGCCCAGGGTCTCAAGCCCAGGGTCTCAAGCCGTCACATCTGCCCTCAGGGCTGTGCCAAGAGTCCACCCCACCAGCCCCATGTCACCTCCCAGATGTAGGATTAAAACCATTCTTCAAATCAAATTGCTACGAGCCTTGAAGGGTTTATAAGTTGGTGGGGCTCAGCCTTGGAAAAGCTTTCAAATTAAGGGACACCAGAGAGAAGACACTCCAAATTCACAAGGCACAGGGCAGTTGGTGAACAGCCACAGCGACGAGGGACCCGGGTCAAGGAAGCTGAGCAGATCAAGAGGGGCTTCCAGACCCCCGACCTCCGGCGGGCGAGCCAGGGCCCCATCAGCACCCCATCAGCACTGCAGCTGGCGGGGGCCTGGAATGCACCCCGCACCGGGCCGGGCCTGCAGCCTCTGGAGCCTGGCAGACAAAGGGGACAGGCAATGCCCTGTCCAAGTGGCAGGGCCAGCCGGGAAATTAGGGAGCCACGTGCCTGGCGGGAGGAGGAAAAAGCTTTTACAACACTTGACCGTTTTCTTGGCCCAGCAACTCCGCCGCCCTTCCACCGCGCATTTAAAACAAGGGGGGACGTGTGTTACTCCTTGAAGTTTTTTAGAACTTTTCCAAAGAAAGAGAGCGGACTGGTAGAAAGGGGTGCTAAGGGAGTCAACACCTTCCTCACCAGCTTCCAGTAAACTGTAAAAGGCAATTAGCACTTGAATAAGGAGCCGGCGGGTCTGGAATGAGGAGGAGCCGCACGCAGTTTTAGGGGCTTGGGGGCCGCTTCCCAGGCCTCTCCGCCCGCAGCCCTAACCCCCAGCGGGAATCGGCCCGGATCCAGCGTTTCCAGACTTTCCCCCGGAGCAGGGGCCGCACGAGCGCTGGCAACGAGAAAAACGAAAGCGAGTGCGCTCCAGGCCCGCCGCGCTCGGTCTGGCGCCGGGGGCCGCGCGTCCCC
>NC_043714.1:75681627-75719223 GCF_006229205.1 Suricata suricatta
GCACCGCCGCCCGAGGCCGGGAAAGAAAGCTGCCCCTCGTTATGCCCGCCGCCCCCGCGCGCGTGGGGAGCGCGTTCAGGCGGCTCGCGGGGGGCTGGGGCGGGGGACGCACGGCCCTTCCGCCGCGACCCCCGACCCCGGCCTGGGGGACCGTGGGCACAGAGCTGGCGAGCTGTTGGACTCCTGGCGCCCAGCGCCCCAGCCTGGCTGTTTCTTCTTCTTTTTTTTAAGTTATTACGGAAACAGGAATGTCGGGAAGCTCGCTCCCAGCCCGGAGCTTGAACTTGAACGCATGCTGGCCCTCGCACACGACCACACCGCCACCTCCCGGCGGAGAACGCAGATACTCCACGTACAAAATCTTGAACGGGAAGTGTCAGTACCTGTAAGCTGCCAGCCGCCGGGACACGAAACCGCACCTCCCCTGCGGCCCGGCGCGGCCTTTCCCGGCCCCCGTCACGCTGCCACTTGGCCCTGGACTTGCCTCCCTCGGGCTTCGGAAGGGCCTCCCTCCTGCCCAGAGCCCCGTCCATCCTTCGAAGCCCCCGGCCCAGCGGTCTGAGGAGCCTTTTCCGGGGAAGCCAGCCGGCGGCTGTCCCCTTCCCTCCGCACGGGCGGGTGTCTGGCGGCGAAGGGCGGCCCCGCTTTGCTCATCGTCGTTAACACCCTCCGGCCGGGAAACGACTTGTCTCGGGGGCAAGGAACTGACTGCTCCTCCTGCCCAGGGTGATGCAAAACCTGACCGGAGTCCCGGCCGCAAGGGGCGCAGCTTCCTAAAGACGTTTGGGTTTTTTGTTTGTTTTGCTTTTTGTTTGCTGGTTCTGTGCAATCCTCAAGCACATCCCTAAATAAGTGCCAGAAAACCTTGATTTCCTCCAGAGAGAAACTTAAAAGGACATCGATCTTTAAATCATTGGTACGGAGGGGGTCCTCAGCCCCCCAGATGCCCAAGGGTCCCTCTCCCATCCTCGGCTGAGCCCCCCAGCCCTCAAGGAGGCCTGGACCACCTGAAAGGCCCTAGAAATTGCTCGTATTCCTCGCCGGCTCTCCGCCCAACACTCATCCTTTGTGTGGTCACAAATCTGATTTCGTGACTCCTTTGCTCACAACCCTTCCTTGGCTCCCCATTTCCATCTGCATGTGGCCCCAAATCCTTCAGTTGGTGTGGGACAGGCCCCCGACGGGTCAGAATCTTCGTCACCCTCTGCAGGCTGCTCGGACGCAGCCCCGTTTTCTCAAGCGTTCGCGGCCAGGGTGTGAGTCCCTACGACCACTTCGGAGGCGGAGGCCTGGAGAGGCTGACCCGCGGCCCTGGCCGGACGGCCTGCGGGGACGTGTGTGTGGGAAGCGCTGGGAGGGGTGGAAGCCCAGGGGCGCCCCCGGATACCGTCAGCCGGGCGTGGGCGATGGCGTAACGTCGCGAGGAGGAGGCGGCCCTTCCGTGGGGGTGGATCTCAGCCACGTCGAGCGGAAGAACCATCTCCAGCACCGCGTGGTCACACCTGTGACAGTGACACAGCCGAGGATGCTTCATTATGTCACCGGGCCACAGGGAGCCGGAAGGTGGTCGCCAGGGGCTGGAACGGTGGGTGGGGGTGCCGGGAGCAGGGGGGAGGCGCGGGAGTGCTCCCGGCGGGAGTTCCGCGGCCCACTTCCAAGCCTCAAGCCGCACACTTGTTTCTTACATACATTTTCCGGACCGCCGGCGTATTTCATAATAAATAAACTTTAAAATAATAGCCAGGAATGTGATGGCCCCACTGTTCGTGAGCCCGCAGCTCCCCACGGCCCGCTGTGTGCCTGCCCCTTCCCCCTCCCCCACTATTTTCTGCCCGAAATCGCCGAATCCGGGGCCTCCCTGCGGAGCCAGCTGTCGCCCGGTCCGGGCCCCAGAAGCGCCCAGAAGCGCAGTCCGCGCGCCGGGTGCAGCCCGGCCTCCGGCCCGGGGACCGTCGCGCGGCTCCGGTGCAGGAGGTCCGGCGGCACAGGTCTCCCGGGCGCCCCCTCGGGTCGCCTCCGGGCGGGATCGGCGCGCGCGCCCTGCTGGGGGTGCGCCCTCCCCGCGGCTGCCAGACGCCCCCTCCTCCCGCGGCCTCCCCAGCTCGGGGCCTGCAACCCCAAACCCGGCGCGTCTCCTCGCCCCCTTCCCCGCCGCGCTCTCCCGGCTCCCCGGCGCGCCCAGAGGGGTCGTCCCGCCGCCGAAAACCCGCCCCCGGCCCGCCCTCCTCTCCTGCAGCCAGTGAACTCACGCAACCCCATTCAGCTGAGTTCCCCAACTCGGCTGTGAGAGGTCTCTGCAGCCGTCTCCCTTCCTCCCCCCGGCCCCCCACGCTTTGCTCCTCCGGGGCTGCATCCGCCTCGGGGGTGTTGGCCGTGTGGGGCCGGCTCGGGGGCTTCTGGTGCCCGGGCTTGCTCCCTGTGCAGTTCGCTGCTCCGTATTTGGGGACCCCTGCGCCGGCCGCGCTGGGACTGCAGGGCTGTCTCCACAGCCCGGGGCAGGGCGCTGGTGGGCCTGCACGTGGGGGCGCTGCAGGGCAGGCAGAGGGTGCCAAGGGTAACGGTGCGCTCGTGCAGCCAGGGACCCCCAAAACCCTCAACATCGGGGCCCTTAATTTCTACAAATCTGACCTGTGCGCACTGGAGTAAATACGTTCCCAAACGTGTTCCGCAAGGGACAAAGCAAGGTTAGGAGGGAGATAAACGGGCAGCACTGACTTAACCCTAAAGAGATTTATTGACTGCAGGCCTTCTCAAACCCTTTAAGAAAGTGTTAAGAATCAGGATTCTACAAGGAGGAAGGAGGGCAACAGACGGTGTGCAGCCCCACATCTACTCCGCCACACAACTCTGGTCACCGAGCCACCAGGGTTCCGTGGCGCACACTCTGGGAAACCCTGGGGTGATTCCCCAGCTGTACGCTCTAAGAGTCTCTGAATAAAGTTAGTGGCTGTGTTCTGAATTGAAAGCTCAGGAGTGTGGTTGTGAGCTGACAAATACCTTCTATCGCAGTAGGAACAAAACACACATCTAAGCAATTTCTGCACACTGATCCCAACGTTACACGGAAACTGCTTAGTTTGAATACATACATCACGCTGTCGCTTTGCGCACCCAACAGAGGCCACAAATCCTGAGCCTGCAAGCAGCCAGGCCACCTCCTCGCGCCCCCCCCCCCCCCGTCCAGGGGGCACTGACACCACCGTGCCAGGGAGGGCGGTACACTCACCGGAGCCCAGAAGTGCAGGAGCCGCTGCGGCAGCCCCGGGACACTGCTTGCTCTGGGACGGGTCCCTCTGTCCGACGTGCTGTCTCCACGCAGAGACTGAGAAGTTAACTCAAGATGGAGGACAGATTTAAACGTCAACATAAAGCTTTGAAAAGAGAGAGAGAAAAGTCGGGGGAGGTAGGGCTAGGCGAACAATCCCTACACTTGACCCAAGAGGCGCCATCCGTGCCGGGAGAGCCCACATGGCACTTCATCAACATTCCAGCCTCAGCTCTGGGAGGGGTCCCGACCCGGGGCAGAGCACCAGCCCAGCTTGGAGCAGGAGACATTCGGGCACCAAATATCTGACACAGGACTCAGATCTAAACTACATAAAGAACTCTCAAAAGTCAACAGTAAAAAAACAAACAGTAGGGGCGCCTGGGGGGCTCAGTCAGTTAAGCGTCCGACTTCGGCTCAGATCATGATCTCACGGTTTGTGGGTTCGAGCCCCGCGTCGAGTTCTGTGCTGACCGCTAACTCAGAGCCTGGAGCCTGCTTTGAATTCTGAGTCTCCATCTCTCTCTCACTCATGCTCTGTCTCTCTCTAAAAAATGAATAAACTTCAAAAAACATTAAAATTTAAAAAAGCGAACAGTCGATTTAGAGCATGGGCCAGAGACAGGGAGAGACAGGCCACCAAAGAGGAGATTCTGAGGGCAAACGGGCTGCTGCTGACCGTTAGGTCGGTGCCCCTTCAGACCACAGTAAGATGCCAGTCTGCACCCACCACAGTGGCTGGAAAAAAACATGACAACAACCAGGCTGAGGAGTCGGTGGAGAAACTGGATCGCTCCGCCTTGCTGTGCAAATGCCCGGCGGTATGGCCTCCAGGGAAAAAGAGTTTGGCAGCTTCTCAAAAAGCTAAACATCCCGCCTCCCAGCGGCCCGGCAGTCGTGCCCCTGGGTATTTCTCCCAGAGAAACGGCGCTCTGTGTTTACCCGAGAGCCTGCGCGTGAATATTTATAGCAGCTTTATTTGTAACCCAGAACTTGGAAACAGCCCGGCGTCGTTAATTGGTGAGCAGTTAAACAAACTGCGGCCCATCACGCATGGAACCTTCCTCACCTGCGGAGCAGAAGAAACTATCGAGAACCTGTAACCACTCAGGGGAACCTTGAGAGAAGAATGCAGAGTGGAAAGAAACCAATTCCCAAAGGTTACATATCAAGTGTTTCCATTTATAGGCCATTCTTGAAAGGACAAAACTACAGGGACAGAGAACAGACTAGTGGTCCGGAGGGGCTGACGAGGGAGGGAGAGGGGGACGGGGCTGTCGCCGTAAAAGACGGCCCGAGGGTCCTCACGGTGGTAGAGAAGTTCTGGTGACTCCTCTGGATGCTACTATCGGGCCACAGTTTTGCAGATATTACCGGAGGGGACCCAGAAAGGGCACCTGGGGTCTCTCCACACTTTCTTACAACTGCCTGAAAACCCACAATCATTGCAAAGCAAAAAGGTTAATTTAAAACAAAGGGGCGCCTGGGGGGCTCGGTCGGTTAAGTGTCTGACTTCAGCTCAGGTCATGATCTTGAGGCTCATGAGTTTGAGCCCCACGTCGGGCTCTGTGCTGACAGCTCAGAGCCTGGAGCCTGCTTCGGATTCTGTATCTTCCTCTCTCTCTCTCTCTGCCCCTCCCCCACTAGTGCTCTGTCTCTCTCAAAAATAAATTTAAAACAGATTTTTAAAAAGTTTTTTAAAAGGACTGTGCGTCCAAAGGCATTTTAAGTGTGCCCCCCCCCTTTTTGGATGTGATTTTTTTTTAACTGGGAAAGAAACCATGAGACTATTAGGAAGATTTGAATCTAATAGACTATTTGGTGATTTTGAGGGATAATTATTAACATTTTTAGCTGTGATGATGGTATTTTGACTATGTCAGTAATCTTGTAGAGCATTACACTTCCCAATAAGAAGAGTTGACTGCTGGGCTTTGCCTCAAAGTCACCCGTCGGGACTAGAGACCGAAGAAGGCAAGTGACAGGCGCAGGGGCGTCACTACAGTCTTCTCTGGAAGTGGGTACATATTTGAAGATTTCCGTACTAACAAGTCCAAGAACGGCACGTAAAGTGTGGAAAAGCGCAGAGACTGGGGGGAGACTTTGAGCCATATACGGCCAACAAGCAAAAGACCCAGAATTCATAAGGGAGTTTAAAAATTTCTAAAGAGGGGCGCCTGGGTGGCTCAGTCGGTTAAGCCTCTGACTTCGGCTCAGGTCAGATCTCACGTTCGTGGGTTCCAGCCCCGCGTCAGGCTCTGTGCTGACAGCTCCGAGCCTGGAGCCTGCTTCCAGTTCTGCGTCTCCTTCTCTCTCTGCCCCTCCCCATCTCATGCTCTGTCTCTCTCTGTATCAAAAATAAAACATTAAAAAAAAAATTTTTTTTTAATTTCTAAAGAAACACAATCCAATAGAAAATTGGCAAAACACTCAAACAGACACATCAAAAAGAGAAGTGCAAAAGGCCAATAAAGGTGTGAAAAGGGCACGCACCTCAGTGACCAAGGCGATGGATATCAAAGTCCCAAGGAGACACCACCACAGACCCACCGGATCTCCTGAAGAGGAGGAGGAGGGCACCGGGGCCTCTTCTGAGCTGGCAGTGGGGCCATCGGATGTTTTTTATCTGAAGTTCCCTCTCCGCCACCTCCCAGCCCATCTGCACCGTCAGTGATACTGACTCCATCATCTTGCCTCCCCCACCTCACTGCTGCAATCCGCCCCCCTCCCCCCACCCCTCCAGTCCACTCTTCAGGCTCTGGGTGCACTGACCTTGTTCACTGCTTGTCCCAACTTCTCCTGTGTCCCGTTGCTTGTGGGGGTGAAGACGCGCCCTGGTGTCACCCGCCTCCTCAGAACGGCGCCTGCCCCGCCCCCGTTCCTCACTTGTCCTCATGACACTCAGCCTCTGGCTGAGGAGAAGCTCACCCAGAAGTGGGCTGTGGACATCTAGCTTTTCATGCCGGGGGAGGCCCTGGAACACCGAGCCCAGAGCTAGAACATCCCCTCCGCTCCGGAGGGGATCACGTGGGGACACTGAGAACGCAGGAAGAATAAGCAGCATTTCCCTCGTGCTGGGTTCCCGCTCCGTGGCCTCATTTCTCCCAAGAGGCAGGGGGTGAAGTCCCACGGCTCTGGGACTGGCCTTGCGTCCCGCACATCGGCCTGGGGCTGGGATTAGCACGGTGTCCTCGCTGGGACCCTGCGGGCCAGCCGCGGTCAGCAGGGAGGGGACACGCGCCTCGTTCTCGCTGCGGGACCTGGCACATCCGTGGATCCTCTGGGGGTGCTGGCCCCGTGCGCGCCCACGTCCTCTGTTCCAAGGCCGAGTTCCCCGCAGCCCGCACGGAGCAGGCCACCAGAGACGAGACACAACTAGAGGCCGTGTGGTCGCGGCCGAGGCCAGTGAGCGTCGGTCCGGGCGGGGCTCCCACGGTGCAGAGGGAAGCGGCTTGTTCTGTGTTTCTTGAAAAAGCAGAAGTGAGCAACTTTCTACTATCCCACAGGGTCGCACCCCCCCCCCCCGAGTTCCAGAAAGGATTTCCACCGGGATGATGAACACCGGCCTGGCGCGCAGCGCGCTTCTTCCGGCCCAGCCGCGTCCCCGGCGTCACGCAGGCACCTCGGCTCGCTCGTCCTCGGAGTGCGCCCCGGGGCTACCCACGGGGGACTGAGGCGGAGGGAGCGCCCAGCCAGGCCTGGCACCTGAGCGGCCGCCTCCTGATGGGCGCACCTGCACCTGCGCAGCCCGTGTGTTTGGCACCGTCGTCTCCGGCGGTGGTACTACGTCCTACAATAACCTTGAGTAGTTTGTATCCCCCACACGCAGTAAGCCGACACCTAACATATTTTGTAAGTGTAAATAGTTACTAAGAATGCAATTCCTGGCACGTTGTAAATATTGACCCTTAAAAACGAAACTGTCATATCACTTTTTAAAATGTAACCAGATGGAAAGTAAATACGTTGATTGGATCCAACGTGATCCATTGAAAAACAGAACCTGGTCCACCTCTTCGTTCAGCATTTAGGACGTGGTCTTCCTGTTACTCCTAGAAATCCTGTTCCTACTTGATCCTCCACAGATATTTATCCTGTTAATGTTTTTACACTGGAAAGTCTTACTGACCACTCTGCAGGCTTCTCTGCACAAAAATGTATGTGTCAGTTGAAGTTTCAAAATTTGTTGTATTCACTGCAAGCCTTTCAGGGTTAGAAAAACTCCTCTGCAGTGATCATTATAATGATCATTTTACAACGGACTAAAAAATACAGATACATTATAAACTCGGAACAATAGTTATTGGCCATGAAAAGTACAATTTTGTTGGAAACGCATCTCATAAAGAAAAGGATGAGGCTTTCTTCGTCCATGACTTCACGGGTCCGGGGACGCCTGACTCATTACTGACCTGAGCCAGTCCTGTTCTCACTTCCCATCTCGTAGCTGTCAGGGCTGAGCGCCGTGTTCACATGAAGAGTAGACGGGAAATTTCGCGGCAGCCGTGGGGTTGTCGGAGCCCCTCCGTGCAAAACTTACCAGGTGACCTCCTGCCAGCCGTTATGTGTGACGATTGATAGCTGACAGTTCAATTCGCTCCACCTTCACGGGGAAGAAGCTGAGCACTGGAAATCACCTGGCTTCCACAGGATCCTTTATGGCCCCGGAAGAGTCTGCCTGTCTGCGAGAAAGGTGTGGCAGGCAAGACGCCTGTCCCCAAGTCATGGCTCCTGCCCCTCCCCTACGGGAACCTTCGTTTCTCACTCCACTGATGCTGACTCGGAGACTTCAGTGTGGCCATGTGGTTCAGCCTCGGGCTCAGCCTCTCCCCGCAGGCCACCCGGGTCAGCGAGAGGAAGGGCGCCGGCCCCCGAGGGCACAGGGAGCCTGGCGGCCAAGTGCTCGGAGGGCAAAGGTGCACAGTGGCGTCCCTAAGGGCTGTTACACAGCGCAAGTAGCTGATTCAAAACCCCAGGGGCTTTTTCAAAATAGGGCAATTGACAAACTGGTTCTAAAGTGAATATGTAACTGCCGACAAGTTGAGGAGGCAGAAGGAAGATACCTTGAAAACTGAAGAATAAAATGAGACCCACACCAGTCACCTGCCTGGTTCCAGAGTGAGAGCAGTCGAGCCGCGTGGGCGTGCGGGAGGCCGTCTGACGTTCTTTCCTCCGCCAGCTTCTGCCCAGTGCACCGCCAGGTCTAGGGGACGTAACAACATCATTCCTTCCTGTTTACCTTCTCCAATAAAGTGTTTTATTTATTTAAAAAAATTTTTTTTAATTTTTTAAATGTTTTTTTTTAATTTATTTTTGAGAGACAGAGAGAGACAGCACGAGTTGGGGAGGGTCAGAGACAGAGAGGGAGACACAGCATCTGAAGCAGCCTCCAGGTTCCGAGCTGTCAGCACAGAGCCCAACGCGGGGCTCAAACTCACAAACTGCAAGATCATGACCTGAGCCGAAGTCGCAGGCTTAACTGACTGAGCCCCTCATGTACCCCTATTTAAAAAATTTTTAATGTTTATTTATTTTTGAGAGACAGAGAGAGACAGTGCGAGCAGGGGAGGGTCAGAGAGAGAGGGAGACACAGAATCAGAAGCAGCTCCAGGCTCTGAACTAGCTGTCAGCACAGAGCCCGACTCGGGACTCGAACTCACGAACTGTGAGATCCTGACCTGAGCTGAAGCCGGACACTTAACCGACTGAGCCCCCCAGGCGCCCCTCCAATAAAGTGTTTTAAAACTTAAACGGCTTCAACTCCTTCTTTAAATAAATTCGTGTCCAACTCTTAGAGCTGCAAATTTAGTTCATTCAATTTATGGAAAAAATATGCAGACAATCCTACTTGTCAAACCTGCTGGCCAAACAGACACGCTTCGCTTTCTGTCAGCAGGTGACTTCATTTCACGATGTAAATGTTACAAAATCTGCTGAGAATAATAGGAGAGGGTGCATTTTGTTGGCAGATTACGGAAACATAGTCAAGATTACACTTGATAAAGATTAAAGTCTAATATAATTAATGTTTCTATTTTATAATATTTTACAAGAGATAGAAAATAAATCACTATGTTCTTTTCTAAAAATTACTTATTCTTGAGAGACAGAGCATGAGCAGGAGAGGGGCAGAGAGAGAGGGAGACACAGAATCGGAAGCAGCTCCAGGCTCGGAGCTGTCAGCACAGAGCCCGACACGGGGCTCGAACCCACGAACTGCGAGATCACGACCTGAGCAGAAGTTGGACTCTTAACCGACTGAGCCCCTGGGCGCCCCAAGCATTATGTTCTTTAACATGACTTCACTTATTGTAGGTGTGACATGTCCCTAGACAGGGGAGTCCCTCAGGGACCAGGAGCCCCTGAAACAAGGCATGGCTTTACTTTGGTCAACATGAGGAAGCAGGTTACCGATGTATGTTTTTGGCTTTGGAGACTGACTAAATGAAAATCAAGTAAAAATATCAGAAATAATTCCCTCCAGTTTTGGATTTTCTCATGAATTTGGAGGAGGGGGAAGCATATACTTAACACCAGTCACTCGGGCGCCTCACGTCAGAGTGACTTTTTGCCGTTGGGGCAGAAGTACCAAACATTTGGAAACATGAACTAAGAGAGGCTTGATTGACCAAAATTGGAGCCTCTCTTGGAACGATTTTTAAAGGCGGGATTTCACTAGCTCATGGGTCCTGCCGTCCGCTAGGAGAGAGAGCGGGCTCACTCGTTAGCCAGCGGACCCCGCGGGAAGTGATGATCTCAGAAAACACTCAGGCCGGATGCACGGAGCTGCCGTCACTAACGCCAGGGCGCAGCGGCTGAGTGGCCTCCCCTCCCCCCAGGGACATGCCGCCAGGGCGTGTCCTGGGGTCAGCAGAGGACTGCGTGCACACATCTGAGAAGGTGCCCAAGACACTGACTACTGCTCATCGTTGTCTTTGCTTTGCCGTCACTGGCTTCTCCCTCAAGGCCACTCTGTCCTTTGGCACATGTTGGGGACACAAGGGGCCCAACCCAGGTCATACCTCCCTGAATGCAGGGTGTCCCGACAGCCACCGCCTCCCCCCGAATCCGGACCCCAGGGGGCTCATGGGCCTGCCTGGACGGGAGCACTCCCTTGAGCTCAGGTCCAGGCGCCAGAGTAAGACGAGGGGCCAGTGAGGAGGCCTGTCCCTCACACAGAGGGACACCCGCAGAGGTGGGGCCCCCGGAACCCCCGGCTCCCTGACGGCTGGGGCCTCGGGGCCCCTTCCCAGCTCAGAGACCGTGCTCTCCACGGCTCCGGGCCACGGGCCACGCGGGCAACCTTGAGACGCTGGATGTCAGGGCGCAGGGGCCACATACAAGAGAGGCAGGCTCTAAATCCATTTTTGCGTCACTGCTGAAACGGAACAGGAGTGACGTTTCAGACAAGAAGTAACGGGGCCGCCCGTGCTGCTCAGTGATTCCCTGGGTGTGAAAAGGATCGGCCATCTCTGATCTCTCTGTTACCCCAGGCCCGGAGGCGGGGGTCTCGGCTACTTAGGTGAACCAGTTCCCTGACGAATGACTAAGGGACCCCGAGAATGGTTAGCACGGATCCCCACTTCGTCTCCTTTATTTACCGACATAAAATACACACGGCAACACCCACAACACACAACACACAGCCCAGCGGCTCTGGTACACTCGGCGGTGTCTAGTCCCGGATTGTGCATCGCCCCCCACAGAACCCCACGCCCACCCACAGTCAGCCCCCCACCCCCCTCCCCCATCCCCAGCCCCTGCCACTCTGCTGTCTGTCCCCACGGGCTAGCCTGTTCCGGACATTTCTGGACGTTTCCTACAAAGGGAGTCATGTGCCAGGTGGCCTTCTGCGTCTGCTCCCCGCACTTAGCATCATTCTGCTCCCCTACATTTTGAGGTGCCTGTAACCCCACACTGACGGCTGGTCTCCAGGTTTCTAGGGTGACGGGGCTAAGGTTGGTCCCAGCACCCCAGGGTCCCTCACCCTATCACGCGCCCAGGACTCCGGCTCTCTGGCTCCCGCCCCCCAGCAAGACCAAGGACAGCGCCCCGGGGCTGGGGGCAAACTGTCCCTCCCCAGTCAGGGCCCCCTGCAGACCCCCAGCCTCTCCACGGGGCGCAGTCCCTAAGAAGGACCTCCCCCTGCCTCCTGGCTTTTCTCTAGGACACGGGCTGGACGGCTGCTCCCTGTGGGGAGTGAGCCCGTCCTGGGACACCTGCCTGCACTCCTGCTACCGGGTCACAGACACAGGGAGACGCCAGCACGCACTCGCGCTTGCTTCCTGGAAAGCCCCAGCCCGTGCCCACTGCCAGCTCTACGGACGGCGCAGCTGCTCGTTGGGTCCAAGAGTTGGTTATATTGTTTTGAGCTTTTCCCACGGAACATTTTATTGTAACGCTCAAGTTCCAAGTCTTCTTTTTTCTTTTTTTGGCCCTTTAAGGATAAAAACAACAACATTGACTTTTCTGTTCACTTGTTCTCCCACTGCTTTGGGGAGATCACTCAGCTCCCCGACGCCAGCGCTTGTTCCCACCCCGACCTTGTGTCCAGCCTGACCGGGGGGAGAAATATTTCAAATTTCTCCAGAGTTTGGGTTTTATTACCTAGGATGAACTGGAGTCAGGCCGTTCTTAGTCTGTCCTTGACTTTTCAATGTCAAAACAGAGGGGTCACAGAGTTCTTACTCACTCCCCTAGCTTGTTCGCCCCTGGGCTCGGAGAAGTGCCGGGCAGACGGTGCCGTCCGACGGGCCTGTGCCGGATGCACCGGACGCACGCAGGCTGTGGTTTTGTCCAGGGTGGACAGTGACTCAGATCGGAGGGTGAGTCGGGAGGGACAGTCAGGAAACAAAGTTGGTTTTTTGCTTCTACGCCCTGGGGTCCAGCTCATTTAATAAGCTGGAGGGGGGGCGCCTGGGGGGCTCGGTCGGTTAAGCATCTGACTCTTGATTTCGGCGCAGGTCATGATCTCATGGTTATGAGTTCAAGCCCCAAGGTGGGCTCTGCCCTGACAGTGTGGAGCCTACTTGGGGTTCTCTCTCTTCCTCTCTCTGTGCCCCTCCCCTACTCACTCTCTCTCCCTCAAAACTAAATAGATAAAATAAAAAATATATAAACTGGATGGAAGCATGTGGCTGTCATCCCTCTAAGGATAAAAAGTGAAGGCTCTGAGGTTCTGATTCAACAAGCCAACCTCATACATGAAGCTAAACCTCCTAATTTAAGCAATTACTGAAATGAGGTCATGTACTCACTTACTCAAGGACGTTTGCTCCAGAAGCTGGTGGAGATGGCAGGCGCTGAACAAGGGGACAGGAACCACTCTTTACAAGCACTGGATAGGTGTGGGTGTGACACGGGGGGGGGGGGGGTGTCACAGCTGTGAGCGGGACATCTGAGCTTAAGACCTCACTGAGACAGGATCTGAGCGGACGTGTCGTCAAGACCCACGAACGGCCAATAAGCCCATGGAAGGCCGCTCAAGGCCGGAAGGCATCAGAGGAACGGAACCCAAGGGCACGTGGCACCGCGGGGGACAGGCGCTCTCTCGCGGCGCGAGGACGTGGAGTGCGCAGCCACACGAGAAGACTGTCCGGCAGTTTCTCAAAGGGCGAACTACAGAGTTGTCACACGACCTAGAAACTCCATTCCTGGGTCTACGCAAAAACTTAAGTCCACACAAACACTCGGATATAAACGTTCATAGCAGCTTTATTCACAAACGGGTGAAAACAACCCAAATGAAAGCCCAGTCCTGATGTAGGATGGAAGACTGGTGACAAAAAGGAAGGCAGTACTGAGATGTGTTAGAACACGGACGGACTCTGGAAACACGATACTAGGTGAGTAAGTCAGACACAAAGGACCACGTGTTGTGCGATGCCACGCATGTGAAAGATCCGGAAGAGCCAGAACCTAGATCTGTGACTGCCAGGGGCAGGGGGTGATGGTCAAGGGTGCCGTGTTGGTTTTGGAAGCAACGCGGTGTTCTAGAACCAATCGTGGTGATGGCTGCTGAGGGCGCTCCAAGCTGGCAGCAAGAGCAAAGGCTGACAGGTCCATATGAGCCGGAATGTTCTAGGCCCACGTGGTCAAGGTCGAGGGCGGTGCAGAGACGTGTTAGGGAGCTGGCAGGTCGTGCTGGGCCCTGGAGACGAAGGTGACTTTTCGTATTTTATTCTGAGTGTGCTGGGAAGCCTTGAGAGGTTCTGAGAAAGGGCGCCACATGTTCTGACGATAATTCTAAGCGCTCAACACACTCCACTGGCCAGTGAGGGAAGTACGGGTCTACATTCCAAAGGTCGTTTCCGCGCAGAGACCATACGCAGCCCGCGATTCCTGCAGCCGTTACGCCCTGGCTTCTCTTCGAGGCGCTCCCCAGCCCGCGTGTCCTCAGACATTGCTGCTTCTTGGCTGAAAGAATGTCGGGGGCGGGCGAGGGCCGAGAGAGGAGGTGCTGCCGGGAAGTGGGTCCAGAAGGAGGGGAGAGGCGAGGGGGGCGTGCTGAGCAGGTGGGGCTGGCCCCGCCCACGCGTCCATTGGATCCCCGTGCAGACACCGTGGACAGCTGTCTGTGGCCCGTCATGCCCCCCCCCGGGGTCACTCCAGGCAGGACCCCCTCGGACCCCCTGTGCCTCCTTCGATGGCAGTCACTTCGGCTTAAATACAACCCCCTGGTGCCTTCCTGGGGTGACGCCCAGGACGCTGTGCTGGTGTCTCGCACGTGCCCGGCCCCAGGCTCATGGAGACGGGGGTGGCCTGTGTCGCTGTCACAACGGTATGCCGCACCTCCGTCTCCTCACCTCAGCCCGGGAGGGGAGCTTCCAGACTCCGACCTACAACTAGTGCCAGGCGGTGACTGGGGAGGACGAGCCACCACATGCCGGGCATTTGGCGGAGCTGAGAGCGCAGTCCTGACACCGTCACGTGACACCGCCTGTGTGACATCCGCATGGCACCGCCTGTGACATCCAGGTGACACCGTCTACGTGACACTGTGTGACACTGTCCACGTGACACCATCCATGTGCCACCGCCCTGTGACACCATCAGTGTGACACCATCTGCATGACACCGTCCTCGTGACACTGCCCATGTGACAGCCACGTGCCACCGCCTGCGTGCCACCATCCTGACACTACGTGACACTGTCCATGTGACACGGTCCGTGTGACATCCAGGTGACACCATCCTCATGACACTGTGTGACATCCACATGACACCGTCCACGTGACACTACCTGTGTGACGTCTGCATGACATCACCTGTGACATCCAGGTGACACTGTCCATGTGACACTGTGTGACACCGTCCACATGACACTGCCCATGTGACACTGCGGGACACTGCTTGTGTGACATTCATGTGACACCGTCCGCCTGACACCCCCAGACCGCCCGCTCATCCCAATGGGAAACACAGCTGTGACTCTGTGACCAGGGTCAGGGGCAGCATCACGGGTGGGCCACCAAGTCTGTCATCTTCTGTCACCCACCAGACGTGCACATCACTTGAGATGTGTTCTAGACAAAGACCCAGGCCCTTCCCAGATATCACTCCAGCTTTTTAAAAAATGTTTATTTTTGATGTTTTTATTTACGTTAGAAAGACCGAGCACGAGTCGGGGAGGGGGGGAGAGACGGAGACACAGAATCCTAAGCAGCTCCAGGCTCCGAGCCCTCGGCCCAGAGCCTGAGGTGGGGCTCGAACTCATGAACCTAGGTGACCTAGGCCGCCATTAACACAGGTGGGAACTGAGCCACCCAGGCGCCCCTCAAAATGTTGCCATTTTGGTTTTTTATTAAAACATTTTTTTACGTTTTACGTTTATTTATTTTGAGAGACAGAGTCAGCGCGAGTGGGGGAGATGGGGAGAGAGAACCCCAAGCAGAGGCTGCACCGTCAGCACAGGGCCCGATGTGGGGCTCGGACCCATGAATTGGACGGGGATGGCCTGAGCTGAAACCGGAATCAACCAAAACCAACCGGGCCCGGACACGTTTCCACTTTTAAAACACAGACTCTCCCTCTCCCGAGAGGAGGTGACGTCAAGTCCCTGCTGCTGGGTCGCGCGTGCCGCAGGCTGTCTGGGGGCGCGGCCAGGGCACCTCCGCCTCGACGCCGGAGACCAGGGCTCAAGAGGGGAAAGAAGCACCAAAGAACTGCATAAAAATAGACTCCAAATCCACCGGATGATCTGGTCACACACACAATTATTTTGTTATTTTTGTGTACGAGTCAGCTATTAGGTTTTCTCTTGTTTTGTGTGTGAAAGCACATTGCCAACCTCACTCTTGTGAATTTATTTTCTTCCACGAACCTAACACGAATCAAACAGTAGCAGCACGCAGGTACGTGAATGGGGGCCCCTGACCTGCGCAGATACCGCCGACTCTTCGTGTCACCGTGCAGAAGGAACCAGGACCACGGCCGCCAGCGTCTTGGCGGAAGGAGGTGGCTCTCGCCAACCCCGGACGGGCCGCAGCCCCTTCCTCCGGCGGGAAACCCCGAGTCTGCTCTTTGCCGACCACACCTGGCAGACTGTCGACATCCCGAAAACGCGGATGTCACCCTGAAGGGACGCACTGTCACCGCAAAGGGCCCCAGAGGAGCCCCGTGGAGGGACTTCAATCACACCCATGAAGAACTCGGTCTTCTTGGGGAAAGAAGAGGCCGCGAGTTGACGAATGCAAAGAGAAGTGGCCGCCGGCCGCCGTGTGCCATCCGCACAGAACGTGACCCAGGGCCCTACTCCGGCTCCCGACCCGAGAGGAGGCCTGGGTACGCTCACTTCCCACTTCCGCATCCGCACTGTTACTCGGGGGGATTCTCTGCTTGGAATCCAGAGGTTCTTGGGCGAAAAAACACCCACAGGCTCCGGATGAGGCCAGGGGTGGCTTGTTCAGTACCTCAAGCCCAGAAGGATGAGTTAATTCTTGAAGGAAAGGACTCGGAGCTTGTCTCAAACTCAGCTGCTTTGAGTCAGCAAGCCACAAGAGCTCAAAGCAAGGATGTCAGGAAAATTTGGAGGGTTTCTGTTTGTGAAAAAGGAACGTTTTAGTGGGCTGATGCTCTAAGTTGTCCAGCACAGAGCCAGCCAGACGCCGGATGAGCTTTCAGACTTACTGGTGATATTTTATTCTGCTTATTTATTTTTAAATGTTTTATTTATTTTGAGAGAGAGAGAGAGAGAGAGAGAGAGAGAGAGAGAGAGAGAGAGAGAGAGACAGGGAGGGCGAGCAGGGGAGGGGCAGAGACAGAGGGAGAGAAAAGCCCAAGCAGGCCCTGTGGCCAGCGTGGATCCTGACGCGGGGCTCGACCCCAGGGACCACGCGACAATGATCTGAGCTGAGATCAAGAGTCAGACGCTTAACCAACTGAGCCGCCCATGTGCCCCACTATTGGTGATATTTTAAAGATGCAGTAAGAGCTGGACTGATTTGGGAATAAAAATAAAATCAAAGGTCTTGTTTATCCGGGCAAACTTTATTACTAAGTTTACATCCAAGTTAGTTACCCTGAGTGGAAGCCAGTGACTCATCGCTTACACAGAACCCGCAGTGCTCAGCCCCACAAGTGTCTTTCCTGCCCCTCGCCCGTTTCCCCCTCCCCCTCCCACAGCCCCCAGCGACCCTCCGTTTGTTCTCTGTATTTAACAGTCTCTTATGTTTTGTTCGCCCCCCCCCCCTGCTTTTACATTATTTTCGCTTCCCTTCCCTTATGCTCATGTGGTGTATCTTAAATTCCACCTGGGAGTGAAGTCATATGTCCTTCTCTGACTTACTTTGCTCATCGTAATACCCTCTAGTTCTGTCCACTTCGTTGCAAATGGCAAGATTTCATTCTTTTTCGTCACTGAGTAATACTCCACTATGTATATATGTGTGTGTGTATACACACACACCACATCGTTTTTTAAAATCTGTTTTTTTAATTATTTGTTTTTGAGAGAGAGAAAGACAGCATACGCAGGGGAGAGTCAGAGAGAGAGAGGGGGACACAGAATCCGAAGACAGACTCCAGGCTCTGAGCTGTCAGCACAGAGCCCAACGCGGGGCTCGTGACCTGAGCCGAAGTCAGATGCTTGACGGACTGAGCCGCCCAGGCGCCTCACATCTTCTTTATCCATTCATCGGTTGATGGATATTTGGGCTCTTTCTGTAATTTGACTACTGTCGATAGCGCTGCTATAAAGGTCGGGGTGCATGTGCCCCTTCAAACAGCACACTTGTATCCTCTGGATAAATTCCTAGTAGTGGAGCTGCTGGGTGGTAGAATGGTTCTACTTTCAATTTTCCGAGGAACCACAGGTCCCCCAGCGCGGCTGCAGCAGTCTGCATTCCCACCAACGGTGCAGGAGGGCTCCCTTCACATCCTCGCCCTCTGCCGTTTCCTGGGATGTTCATTTCAGCCCCTCGGACCGGCGTGAGGGGGTGTCTCCATGAGGTTTGGACTTGTATTTCCCCGACGATGAGTGACGTTGAGCGTCTTTTCACGTGTCCGTCGGCCGTCGGGACGCCCTCTCTGGAGAAGTGTCTGCTCACGTCCTCTGGATCTGGGCCAGTTCTACCACCACCAGGGAGCCCCTTGCTCTTTCTGCTCAACCTAAGTATAATTTTTTAAATTCCTAATTGACTTTGAGTCTTGGGTTAATACTAAGTTGTTTGCTTGAAAACTTGTAAAGAAATTACAATTCAAAGAGACAGGAAATGTAGGTGTTGGTCACACAATCCCATATATGCTGCTTCCTGTTTTCTCTGCAAATAAACAACATTTGTTCAAGGTGCTAAAATTAATATAGTAAAATTAATGGGTTTAAACAGCCTCTTACACTTGATAAGGTTAAATTACATTTCAAAATGAAAGCGTCAGGGGCACCTGGGTGGCTCTGTCCGTTAAGCGGCTGACTCTTGATTTCGGCTCAGGCCATGACCTCACCGTTCATGGGTTCAAGCCCCACATCGGCTCTGTGCTCACAGCATGGAGCCTGCTTCCGACCTCCTGTCTACCCCTTTCTGCCTCTCTCGCTTTCAAAAATAAACAAATGTCAAAAATCTTTAAAAATACAAAAACAAGAACAAAATGAAAGCGTTCGAGAACATGGCCCTGCAGGCCTGCCTTTGTGACTGCACACAGGTGCCCCCGTCAGGACGCACGCGGCAGCTGTGTGACAGAGGAGGGGACAGAGGCCCGCAGGATGGGGCGCACCGTCGGAGGGTGTGAAGCCCTCTCTGCTTCCCGCAGACTCGGCCTGGAAAGCAGGATTTTCCCTCAGCCTGGTGCGCACCCCCATTTTTCAGAAAGTCGGTTAAATCTTGCAGTGATCTCGTGGGGGTGCTGAGACCGCAGGAGACAGCAGTTACAGGGTCCTCACGCACGGACGAGCCCCAGGGGGCCAGTCTGTCTCTGCAGAATACAGGAGCTGCGCCTTCTCTGGCCCGGGGGCGCGGACCTTGACCTGAGTCCCTGCCTTCTCTAGCGACAGGGAACAGCGAGGCCGGCTGGACCCCCGGGGGCGGCCCTGTCTCACCCAGGGCACATCGGGCGCACAGAACGCTTTCCGCCCACTGGACACCACAGGCCGCGCCACCCTCGGGGCCGGGAGGAAGATCAAGCACGCGCAGGCTCTGGGCTCACATCTCCACCCATGGAGCGTGCTGGCGGCCTGAATCTGCTCACGAGAACCTTCAGGAGAACCAAAACAGGGTCACTGTCCCAAACTGGCCTGTGTTCTTCGAAAATAGTCATACGGGACGCAGGGGACCAGAGTAGCCGTGTGCTGGCAAACGCTAGACAGCAGGTCCCGGGAAGAGCCGTGAGCCGTAGTGTTTGCCAACTTCCGGGCTACGAATACTCCTGCCCTGGCTAATTTCAAGCTGTTGGGGTGAGTTCACCAGACGCGGACGTGGGCAGAGACGCACAGAGCACACGGTCACACTGCATGTCCACCAAGCAGACACGATCAAGAGACACAGCCTGGACGCTTAGGTCACAGGAAGATGTAGTAGATGATGAGGAAGTGTGGAGTTTTGTGTGCTTATTATCTTCGTTCCCAATATACTTTAATTAATTATAAGCGTATAGAACTTAATTTCTAATAATGGCCGTGTTTGACAAAGACCTTGCAAAATTCCCGGAAACCAGCACTACCAAAGACCAGGACAACTAAACGAAGCTACGATCCGGGACTGGGTTTTGGGTTTGGGGGAAAGCGATGTGAAGACATTCTCGGTGGCTCGCGCATTAGACGGCCCGTCCTCCGAGTGTCATGGCCGCTCCGTGTGTGGTCCTTGCTCTCAGCAGGCGCGCGGCGGCGCACCCGGCGGCAGGCCTCGCGCCCGGGGGCTGCCGTGAAGAGCCCCACGCAGGGGGCCGGAGTCTGACACCCAGGTGCCGGCGGGCGCCTGGAGACGCTGAGGGAGGCTCCCCGGCGGAACGAGCGGCCGCGCTCCGGACGAGAACGCGGCGAGGCGGCACCGGGTTATCGGGAAGGCCTGGCACTCACCGCCGGGATGCCCGCCATCCCACGTCAAAACCAGCAACGCACCTGTGCGGACGCCCCGTTAGCAGAAAGATGCTCAACATCACTGACGCACACCCGCCACCAAGCCTGAAGGGACAGGACTGACGAGGGCACGCGGCACGGGGAGGCCCAGACGCTGCCGGCCATGTGGGAAGACGGTTTGGCGATCTGCAGGTAAGGGAAACACACACTTACCGTAAATTCCAGAAGTACCACCAGCGGCTGTTTGTCAGGAGAAACAGGAACTAGTCACGCGCGCGGATGTGCCCGAGGCAGCGTTGGCTACGGTGCGCTGTGTGGTCAGCAGGGCACAGGTGAGCGGCTGCAGGGCACCCACACAGAGCAGGGGCAGCCCGAGACAGCACCCTGAGCTGGGGGCTGGAGCGTGCCGGTGCCTTCCTGGAGCTGGGGGGAGGGCGAGCGCTGGAGGCCAGGCCCCCACCTGGGACCAGACGGAGACTGGACGCGGGGCGGGGGGGGGGAGGGGCCAAGGGACAGCAGCGTCTCCCTACACCATGCACACCCGGGGGCCTCCCCGCCGTCTGCTCTGCAGGCTCGGCTGCTGCCCCCCTGGGGGACTGGGGGCTGGGGGGCGGCAAGCACTACGCGGTCTCTGAATCCGGTGTCAGTTTCAAGTGTGTCCTTTTGTGACAAGTTCAGCCAGCACCCCGTGTGTGTGCCCTTTCTCTATCTAAAGTACTCTCTACATAAACTTGTTTTAAGTAAATTGAACGTTAAGTAGAAAATACGCAGTTGGAGAAAATCAGAAGGTGAGGTTGTGTGCAAGGGGGCATTCGCTTTCTGCAGCGCTCCTCCTGCTGACATGGACCGGCTTTCCCGTTAGGTCGTGGTCACCTGCGGGTAACACAGCTGAGTCACCGAGAGGTCCCTGTGACGGTCCCTGGGTCCCCTGTGCCCGCACACCAGGGGCCAGCCCCTGCGCCGACACTGTCCACTCCGTGTTCGCCCCTCCCACAACCAAAATACATTTCTTTTCCTTTGCCTCACGGGATGCGTGAGACCTGCCCGCGGTCCTCGGGGGCAGAGGACGAGTCGGGCCGGGGGACGAGGGTACGGCTTCAGGCAGACCTCACAGAGGCAGTGGCTCTCGCGGCGAACGGGCCCCCTGCCCCCAGGGACACTGGCCCGCCAGCGGGCCCCCTGAGACGTCTGTGGAGCATCCAGCTCAGGGTCACGGCTGCAAAGATGGGGAGGCAGGGCCTGAGAGGCCACAGGACACTGAGACTAAGGGGACTCGGGGTAACACCCCCTGGCCTTTTCCCCAGAGGACGTCGTGTCCTGCACCCAAAGGAGGAGTGGAGGGTGCAGCCGTGAGGACCTGCGTGTATCTGGGGAACCCCCCCCCCACCCTGTCTGCAGAGCCCGGTGCTGCAGCTTCCCCTGGGCCAGAGCCGGTCCCGGCGGCGTCCTCAAAGCCGCAAGGCCCGGGAGAACACCAAGGCCACAGAGGCAGCGGCTCCCGGACGAGCACGCTCCCATCTCGACCTCGCATGCGATAGGCAGAGACGGAATGAAAGGCCTGATCGTCTCGCCGTCCTCCTGCGGCAAAGTCCCGGACTTGTTTCCGAGACGGAAAGAAACGAGACCAGTAAACGTGGAGAACGCCCCTGCGTGTTACCCGACAAGTCCCCTGGAACACCTAAATGGCCTGCGGGAAGCAAAGAAAGGCTGTCACACCGGCGGCGTTACTGGTAACACCTGTTTAATAGGCCAAAGGAGCTGTACACTTCATCATATTCTTCCTGAGAATAATTTATGCCCCCGACAAGCTAAAGGGAGGGTACATTTCTCAAAAGGGTTTAACAGAAGGGATGGTGTAACTGGACATGAAAGGAAACCCGACTCTCCGCCTCACTCGCGCCTCCTGGGAAGACAGACACACGGGGGGTTAGTGAGCTCTGGCGGCTGCGGGATAGTCAACATGGCTTTCGTCTTTCTTTATAAATTATATAAAAATGGGAAACAGGGATGGTTCCAGAACGTCTTCTCGATGCAGTTTGGAGGTGCTCTGGCAGAAAGCATTTCTGCTTCGGAGAGGAATACCATTGCTACAAAGAACTGGCACATTATTCTGGTGAAAAAGACAAAGTTTTTAGTGTGGTTTACAGCTAGCCCCCAGCCGGCCGGCACGGGGCCGACAGGAAGGTAAAAGGCGGGAAAGACAAAGGGGTGGCTGCTTTTTTCTGAACGGACTCAAGTCTTCAAAATACAGCTCTGACATTCTTTGTCTTAGCGTGGGGTTAGCGCTTCGCAGCGGAAGGGCGTCCTCACAGCACAAAGTCCGGTCTGGCCGCCACCCCGCGGCCCGAAGAACACTCAGCCCCTCGGGTTTCCCGGAATTCTCCGCCTGGTCTCTGCCCACGCGGGACGGAGCTGGCTCAGGGCCCTCGAGGCCGGGCCCTGTCCGTTTCCATGGAAACACACCCCAATGGGACCGTCATCTGTTCCTGGCGATTCTTAAAAGCTTCTCATGGACGATTTTCATCCTCAGAAAAATGCCATAATTTGGATCCTGGACTTTTCCGAACACCATGATTAAAGAAAAACAAAACCAAAAAATGAACTCAAATCAAATGCAGTTAAACTTGTCCGAGAGAGGTTTCGAACCAGCCCTCAGTCACCACCGCGGGCGGGCCAGGGCTGGCGGCGTGCGGGGGCCCCTCAGCGCGGCCTCGCGTGGCCGAGCGCCCTCAGTCTGGCTTGGTCAATGACGTCGAGCAAGTTTTTGGCGTCCACGGCCAGGGCGTGGGCGGCGGTCAGCATCTGCTTCTTGTACTCCTGCTGCAGGCTGGTCATCACGTACTGCTGCGCCAGCTTCATCTTGGTGATGAGCTCGCCCAGGTCGGAGTTCAGCAGCTTCTGGGCCATCTCGATCTGGAAGCACAAGAGAGACGTCAGGACAGGCACGGCCGCGAACCGCTCAGTCTTCACGCACCTCCTTTCGGCGCCTCCAGGAGAAGACTCCTCCCCTTAGACAAATCTTCCTCCAGGCCGTGAGTCGAGGGATGGTCATGGTCAACGGGGTGTGTGCGCACAAGCCCAGGGCGGGCTGCTCCTTCCACAAAAGCCCCAGGGACCATGAATCTCAGTGACTCACTGGGCTTTTGCTTCTTAAAGGACTCACAGGCTCAGACAGAACCTCAGAGGCCACCGCCTGGCCCCTGCCCACCCCCTCACCCCCAATCGGAGCAACCGAGACAATGAGATGCACTGAGGTCACCCAGGTAGCTGGTGTCTGGCTCAAGACGGAAGCCTGGGTCTGGACTCGCAGTCTCGTGCTCCTCCTACAAGACTGGCCATGGCTCAGGACCTGCCTCTGCTGTGCTTGAGGATGTCCAGAGAGCCCCTGGTCCCACCGTGACCCGCCCAAACCGATGGCAGGACGGAGCGGGGTGGTGTGGCACAAGAGGCCGCCGGAGGAGGGTGGGGACACTTTGCTTGGTGTCTCACGTCCCTACTAGTCGGTTTATTCATCCAGTGACGATCTTCTGCTGGGTCCCTGACCGATCACCGCGCACCCCCGTACGGGGCACGTGGTGGTGTGGGTGCAGGAACGAAGCAGACACACCTGTGCGCACGGTCTGGTGTAGAGCAGCCTGCCCACAACAAGCTCCAATGCACCGGGATGAATCCAGAACAGAAGGACACAGTCTACTCCAAGAGGGTCAGGAGACCCCACAGAGGACACTGAGCGGAGAGGCAGGCCGCCCTCTCTGTGCAGGGCCTCACGAGCCGTGCCAGGTCAGCCCCAGCCCATGGGACGACGGGGAGGCCTAAGGGACTTTTCGGCAGGGGAATGCCATCATCGGGAGAGGAATTCTAGAAAGAGGGCCCTGGTGGCTGTGTCGGGGTGGGGGGTGGGCGCCCGGGGGAGCCGCAGGAGAAGGCAGCTCAGAGGCTGTTGTGGGAACTGAGCGGAGGGGGCAGTGGCAGGGAGGGGGGAGAGGCCCAGCCTGCGGTATAACCACGGCAGGGGAGCGGCTGCTTGTGTGGGGGGAAGGGGGTTCCCAGAGGCAGCGGTGGCCAGCGCGTGGTGGCCCCACCGACTGGAAGCAAAACCAGGAGTGGAATGTCCTGCTAAAGGTGGACGGCCAGCAGCTCAAGCAGAGGCCCCACTAAAAGCAGAGTCAGAGGCTTCAAATATTTGGACCTACGCAAGTGGGTCACCAAGGAGAAAGAGTGTTTTGTAAACCAGAGGTGTGGCACCTGCAGGGACGGCCACAAGGAGGGGCCAGAGCAGGATGCTGGCCGCAGCAAGCCGGGTGAGGAAGGCTCTGAAGCCTGCGGGGCCTCACGGAGCAGCCAGGATGATGGGGGGGGGCGGGGGATGGCCACCCGTGGCCCCAGGCAGTGAAGGGACGGGGACGGTCTGGCCCAGGAGGACGGGCTGCTCTCTCAGGAAGCACGAGAGCACGAGGGACCAAGGAGGGGGAAGCAAGATCAAATAAAACTCCCCTCCCTCTTTTAAAAAACAGTAATTAAAAACCACAGATACGACACAGCAAGCTGTGCAGGAGCGTCCGGGTAGATGGAGCGCTTATTGCAGGCTTTATCAGCTCAAGTAAGAATTTAGAAACGGCCCTGCCAGAATATTTATTTGTTAGGACATCATTTTCTTGCCTCTGGCATTTGGGACTTTCCACTTCTTGGCACCATTCTTGCTCGTTGTGGAAGAGACCAATTAAAGTCGCAACCAAGCCGATGAACGAGCCCTAGCTGGCTGGGAATGTGCGCACTGGACAAGCAGGCATTTTCCAAAGTGACTCCGGTGGTTTTGTGCAGCTGACGTGATGCCCTTACAACGGAAGCACAATACGGGCCATGCCAGTCCCAGACGGGCGTCACCTGGACAGCAGGGTCCTGAGACACAACGGCCCGAGAGGAACTCGAGCGCCATCTCATCAGGAGGAAACGTCAGTCTGTACAGACGCCCCTCAACACTAAGGTAACTGGCCTACAGTCTTCCGAGACGCTGACGGCCGAAAGCAGACTGAGGACCTACTGGAGGCGGAAGCAGACTAACAGACTGTCGGGCATCAAGCAGGACTCGGAACTCTGCTGGTCTTGGACTAGACGGCGAGGCTCCTGGGCGTGACCGTCCGTGAGGATGGTGCAGGGTGCCGGCCTCGGCTGTTGGAGCCCTACAGGGTCTGAGAACCGCCTCCCGACGGGAGGTATGGATGGAAACGCGCTGGTCAAATGGTTCACAGAAAGGAGACCGTGTGGTAGATGAACAGAGACCAATGACACAGATGTGGGACAAGGTTAAAAGGAAGGGAGACTAGGTGGAGAACATTCTGGGATTCTCTGTACTGTTCTTACCACTTTTAAGTCTGACATCCTTTGAAATAGAAACTAAGAAAACAAAGGAGAACAGAGCCCACCGGGGTGCAGGGCTAGAGACAGCGGGAGGGTCGGTGCGGGAGCTGGAGGGGTGGAGACACAAGAAGGGTGGGCAAGGCCAGGGCAGCCTCAGACTCGGGGGGACACGGCCTCGTGTGCATGTGGCCTGGGCAGTGTCTACCACTGGAAGCCGGGGAACATCTCTGGAGAAAGTAGGGGTGCACTCGGGAGGAAGTCGGGGGGCACCTCTGCAGGAGGCCGGGGGGCACCTCTGGAGGCTGGCACAGCTGGGAGCATTATTAAAACAATGCAGGCGTGTCTGCTCATTTGTTAGTTAACACATGATGCACGGTGGCCAAAAGTGGCAAAAATGAGGATTACTGCAGAGAGACCATGTTTTAGGTGAACTTTGAGTCCTTAAAAAATGTTTGAAACACATATTTTTACTCAAAAGGCATTTTCTGTTATTAGTACTATCCACAGAAAACCTGCATCATGTGCAAACTCTAATTGTTTCAGAATTTAAGGGAGGAGGGTGGGCTGCCTCTCCCGGCTCATTGCCAAGGTCCTCCAGCCCCTTCCTGAGCTGGCGCCGAAGGGCGTGGCCCTCCCCCAGCTCTGCCCCGTGCTCCCCGCCGCCCCTCCCCCAGCTCTGCCCCGTGCTCCCCGCCGCCCCTCCCCCAGCTCTGCCCCGTGCTCCCCGCCGCCCCTCCCCCAGCTCTGCCCCGTGCTCCCCGCCGCCCCTCCCCCAGCTCTGCCCTGTGCTCCCTGCCGTCCCCACAGCCGCCTGTCTTCTGGGCCCGGCTCGGTGGTGGGCAGAAGTGGAGTGGGGTCTCACCTACGCCAGCTGGTGGCACCCCACACCACCTCCACGGTAGGCCAGCCACAGCCCACAGACCTCTCCACCTCTCGGGCTGGAGGGTCACGGCCTCAGAGAGCGTCCCGCCCGCACGCCAGCGCAGGAAGGCCGCCCGCGTCCTACCTCTCGGTGAGTGCTGGCTGGCAGGCCTGGGAGGGTCTCGTCCACGGTGGCCAGTAACGTCCGCAGGGCCAGGCCAACCTCCTAGCAGACAAGCCCACACCCGAGTCAGAACACGCACAAAGGACTTGCACGCCCGCAGCGGCCCCGGTTCTCGGTTCTAGGCCTTGTTTCCGTTTTAGCGCTCTGTAAAAGTCCCTGTGTCTCTTCTCCTCAGCACTGAGCCCGGCCTGAGGTAGTAGGCACGTCGCTCAAAGACCCAGGTCTCTGAACTCTCAGAGCGTGGTCCCTGGAGGGACATCAGTCGGCCTTGAAGAGGAAGGACATTCTGACGCCCCGAGAAGGTGTGGGCGAGCCTGCAGGGCACGGTGCTCAGCGGCACAAGCCTGCCAGGGGAGGCCAGGCGCGGCAGGACCCCGCTGCTCCGAGGCCCCTGGAGTCCCGCCCTCACGGGGACACGGTCGGTCTCGCCAGGTGAGAAGAGTTTTGCAGATCGGCCATCTAACAATGTGGACGCACTTAACCTCGTGGGCGACTTAACGTGGCGGATGTGTGGGCTTTACCACAATTTTAAAGCCATGCATCCAAGTGCATGTTTCAGAGATCCAGGCTTAGGGCAAAGCTTCCCCGCCCTCCTTGAACTGCAAACCTCGAGCTTGAGGGTGCCCATGTGCCCTGCTCCGTGGGGACCTGGCGCCCCTGTTCAGAGCTCCCGGCACTCCTCCGGGACTGCGCCCCTGATCACAGCTCGGCAAGGTCGGGCTAGCAGCGGGGCATTTTCATTTCTGTCTGACCCTTATTAGAAAAGACCCACATGGCTCCCAAAGCCCCACCCTCAGCTGAAGAAAACAGCACAGGCGCAGCCCCCAGGTCCTCTCCACGACGGCCCCTCCCCCCGGGCAGCGTCTGAAGGACAGTCGAGCTCCCGTGGGCGTGCTGGTGCTCCCACGGCAGAGCCGCGTGGCCCGACGGTGCGCACAGCACTGGCCTGTGTGCTTTCCAACCTCACGCACAGGCTCGGACCGTCCGTGTGAGCAGCAGCGCCGCAGCACCCGCAGCCGGCCCTGACTCGGCGCGGTCATGCGCAGCTCCCGAAGCAGCAGGTCAGACTCTGAGGGTGCCCGCGCCTTCCTTGGGGGGCGGGGGAGAGGGCATGTGACTGCGGTTTACCTTCACCATGGGCACGTACTCCTCTGGCGGGGCTGGCTGGATCTTGCTGGACATCTCGATGACGGCCTTCACCAGGCCCGTCACGTTCTCATACACCCTGTCGTTGGATCGGTCCAGGTTGGCAGTGGGTGGGGGGCTGATTTCCTGCGGCTGAAGCTGCAACACAGAAGCCCCGTCACCTCGCCAGCCCCCACTAGGTGGCAGCACATCACAGCAGCTGGGCTGGAGGGGGGGCGGGGGAGGGGTGGATGGTCTTTAAAAGAGATCAAAGCGGATTTTTTTTGTCTGTGCGGCTATGGCTCAGTATGATGATGACAGCAAAGAAATCCATCCATGTGACAGGTGTCCGAGGTAATAATTTTTTATAACTTTGAGCTCAGTTAAAGGACAGGAAATGGAATCGAACAAATTACGCTAAAAGCCCCAGATTCTTCCAGAGACGTGATTCAAGTCCCCTCCAAAATCATTCACCGAGAGAAAGAATCTACTATCTGGCGTCTCTCTGAGGATTTCAGAGAGAGAGCTGGCCAAGCGTTCTACATCCGTGTGACTTCTGCGGTAAAAACCAGGGCTCAGCGTGGCGACCTCCACACCAGACGGAAGCGTGTGTTCCCCGTGCGACCGTAAGGGGCCGGCAGGTGCAGGTCTGTGAAGGGACGCCACGCGCTCGCCCTTCGCAGGTGCCGCCAGGAGCCCAGCCTCCCAGCGCTGCCCTTACGGGTGGCAGGTGGGGGGAGGGAGGCCTCAGCTCCTCCTGGGGCCGCCGTGGCGAGGGTGACCTGAAGGGGCTCATGTGCAGACGCCCACCCAGGGCCCAGGTACAGAGACACACGTATGTGACTCCAGATAGGCCGGGCACGGACAGCTGGCGAGCGCAGGCCTGGGGAGTCCCCAGCGGCACTTAACAGCTCCCACTGGGGAGAGCGGGCAGGCACGCACGGCCTGTACTTCAGGAGGCTACACTGCAGCAGGTAACAGGAGCCATTCGCCGCTGGGTCTGCTGCCAGCGCTCGGTCCCCACCTCCAGGGGCCACTCTGAGGCCTCGGGCTGACGGTCCGAGGAGCCTGGGGCCTGGGTGTTCGGAGTCTGGCGCGGGACAGAGCGGACAGTCACCGCAAGGATGTTGACGCCCCGCTTTCCGGCAAATAAAAAGGCTGTTTTTGTTGATAAGCCAAGCAAAAGCGCCCTCCCCAGGCTTCCTAATCTCTCCAGAGTCACATGCAGAGCGCTAGGTGTGAAGGAGGAGGACAGACACACAGACACGATGTGCTTACCCTCCACGGCTATTGTTGAACGGGAGGTGAGGAAAAGTTAGAGAAATTTATCAGAGAAAGGGAAAAAAGAGAAACAGTATTAGTAAAGGCAGTAGACAAAACCCCCACAAAAACACATGAGCAGAACCAGAGAAGCGAGTCCGAAGCCTGCCGGGGAGCCCCGGGGCCCGGCTGTCCATGCGCCGCGCACCGGCCGTCTTCACGGAGCGAGGGAGGAAAGCACGCAGAGCCCGGGGGGGGCGGGGGGGGGGCGATCTGGCAGCCGTGCGAGAAGCGAAGCCCTGGGGCCTCAGAAAGGAGGCACCGGGGTGTACTTGCCGTCACCGAGAACCGCCCGCCGGGCTTCTGGGCCTTCGGGAGAGACTGCCGACCTCGCTCCCCGAGCCCAGCCCCCGGCGCCCTCGGAACCGGGCTGTCGTTAACCTACTGCCAGAGTAAAGAGCCCTGGCGTGGGGCTGCGTTTAGAGACGCCAGAAGCTTATTTTACAAACAAAAACAGGCGCCTGGGTGGCTCAGTCGGTTAAGCATCCGACTCCTGATCTCCGCTCGGGCCATGATCTAGTGGTTTGTGACTTGGAGCCCCGCATCGGGCCCTGCGCTGACTGCTCAGAGCCTGGTTGGGACTCTCTCTGCCCCTCCCCACCTCAAGCTCTCACTCTCAATAAGTAAATTTTAAAGAGCAAAAATAAAACAAACCCTTCTTTTGAGCCAATTCTTAATGTTTAGGCTCCTTTATTTTAAACTTACAACTTCTATTCAATGCTTCTTCCTCTGTACCTTACACCGAGGCTATCCTATTGTAACTTAAAAGATCAAGCTAACTGGGGAGAGGTAGCTATCTCGCCCCCTCCTTAGAATCATCTGGAACAAGTGTACCCTTTGGTATAAAAGTTAGGCAGAATCTTAAATTTCCAGTATCTTCCCTGCATTAGAAAGGAGGTCATTCCTAACTGCACCACGTCAAAGATGACCCCCCACGTCCCTTATTTTGTGCATCGGGCCGCGTGCAGCCCTGTGGCGCAGGCCACCACGGGCCATGTCAGTGTGCGGCCCCGTGACACAGGCCACTGCGGGCGGTGTCAACACCAGGGCACAGCTTCTCCCACAGGAAGAACCGCCGCCGCTCTAGATGCCTGGAGGCTAAGGCCACGCCAGGCTAACCTATGCAGAGCTTCTGTTCTCCCGTATTGGCCCCTCGCCCAAGGTGGGTCCTAGAGGCAAGGTCTAGGTGAGTCCAGGGCCCACTCACAGCGACGTTCCCGAAGCTACAGCCCAGTGTGGACTGCCGTCTATTCCTACGCCCCATTTTCTGCAGACGCCCCGTTTTCTGCAGACCCCCGGGATAAAGCGCCACCCTGCACAGACACTGGCAGTTCCAACTACTCATGTGGGAGCGTAAAGGCTCAGAGAACCCAGAATAAAGACAAAGCCACCAAGGAGACAGCGATCTCCGGCTAGATGTTGTCTGGATGAACTACGCCTAGAGAGGAGCATCTCTGTGTGAAAACAGGACGCCTCTCTGAGGTTGGGTGGGTAGCTCCTGCCACACAGACGGATAAGCAAGACAATCCCTCATACTTATTATTAAAACAATCGTTGCTTAATACGCTGTAAGGAAGCACAGTTTCCGTGAGCCTCTCTACCTGCTTCGTAGATTAGACTTCCTGGTGTGGTGCTAGCAGGGTGGCGGGGAGGTCCCCCCACCTGCCCCCAAGCTGGGGAGGCCGTGACGCCAAGCCCCTGGGCCCTGCGGTAACCTGTGCTGCATCCTGGTTTAACTCATTTTTAACCAGAAACCATGGCAGCACTCGGTTCCAAAGACACGTTCTGCCCGATCAGAGGAAGACGGATCTGGGAAGCTGGGCTCTGGCTGAGGCCCTAGAATCTATCACATGAGAGAGAGGCAGAGAAGCCGGGCTCTCCTCAAGTCTGTTCCCGCCTCACAGGGCGCCTGGGGCCGCTCCGCCCACCCTGCCGTGGCCCGGCCCACCTGCCCGCAGGCCCCTCCTCAGCTGTGACTCGCAGGTCACGGGCCTGCGGGGCACTGAGACACCCACCTTGACGCCCTCGTTGTAGCTGTCCCCGGGGCTGCTGAGGCTGGCCAGGCTGCCCAGATGGCCGGGCGCTCCAGGCCGTGGCGGCTTCTTTGGCGGAGCTGCAGGATCTGGGAGAAGGCAGATGTCACCGTGAGTGGTGTGCAGTGACAGGCACACAGACCGACCCCGACACGGGCTCGTGTCCCTACGACACACGCTACTCCTGGGGGGCGCCCCACGGGGCAGTTCTGTTCCCGAATGGTCTAGTCGGGGGCTGGCTGCGGTAAACGCCACACTCGCTCTGGTCCACAGAGGAAGGTCAGAATCAGGAGATGCTACAAAGCTAAGACACGATACACACTGAAAACCCAGTCCCCTCACGTTGTAAAGACTTCCGGACACGTGTCATGGCCTCACTTACCTGGTTTGCCCACAGGCTGATAGATGTGCTGGCTTCCAGTCTGTGGGAAGAGAAAGGCTCAGTCACAGCACCTGCGGGCACCACGGGGCGATGGCCCTCCCGCCTCTCTGTCCCCTTGAACACCGGTGCCATGTGCTGGGCTCCAAGACCAGCAAGATGGCGGGGGGGGGGGGGCGCACTGCCTTCAAGGCCTAGTTGGGGCAGGGGTGAGGAGCAAGCAAAGCTGCCAGCAGGGTGTGGGATCTATGGGAACGTGGACAGGAGAGGTCACGGCCAACGTAAAATTTCAAGAAAAATCACGTCCCTGGACGCCTCTGGTCCACCTTTCAGGAGTGTAGCCCCAGGCCCTCCCCGCTGTCAGGCCCCTTGCTCAGGAAGCCCTCTTCCACCCTCCTGGATGTCTGTCCTCCTCGCAAGCAGGGGTGTGGTCGGGAACAGTGACAGTGGGAGGACGCTGTGGTGCAGGGGTGTCTGGGGGCTCTGTGAGTCCCTGCTGGCACCGCCACCATCACCGTCACCCAGGCCTGCTGCCGCAGAGCTGTTGGGTCCCGACCAGGCTCCGGGCCCAGCTGAGGAACCACAGCACAACCAGAACGTCCACCCCGGTGACACGATCCAAGGCCAGGCGAGCTGTGCGCTGTCATGCCTGCAGTCCCCCAGACACAACCTACCCCAGGATGAATGGAAACAGTCTTTTTATGCCTACATTCTACTTCTGGATAGAGAGACTGACCTTGCTTAATTTAAAATAGGAAACTAGTTGACAAACACATATTTTCAGGTGCTTCACTTTCTACCGTGAGGCGTCTGCCTCTTTCAGATACAAAGACTACAGAATGGCGCCCCCAAGCACCAGGCTCCCCTCCCAGAACCACACCCCCTCCCACCCCATCTAAGGCTCACAAAACCCTCGCCGCTGTATGGTGTGAGGGATGAGGGCTCCTTACCAACTTACGTCAGTGAAGCACTTTACAGTTAACCCACGTAAGTGTTTATTTAGCTTGAGAGACAGAGCACGTATAAGCAGGGGAGGTGCAGAGAGAGCGAGCGTGAGTGAGAGCGTGTTAGGCAGGCGCCTTCTGTCAGAGCAGAGCCTGATGCAGGGGCCCACACTCACGAACCGTGAGATCGTGCCCTGCGCTGAGGCCCAACCGGATGTGCCCCTGACCTACCGGTTACTTGACAGTTACCGAACTGTTCCAGGCACAAAACAAGGGCCCCCACCCCCTGGAAGCAGGTGGTGTAACTGTAACCAGGGAGCAAGGCAGCAGCAGGGGTAACGACAGCACATTGCCGAGCCCGCTAAGGGAGAAGTGGGGGGGGGGGGGAGTGGCAAGGACACTGCAGGTTTCGGTGGGAGGACCAGGCCGTTTGAGAACGTGACCTTTGAGCACAGACTTGGGGTGGCAGAAGCCACGAGGATAGCTGGGAGGGGAGCAGTCTGGAGACCGGGGACGCCTCACAGGGCCGAACAGCGTGGGAGGAACCAGGCAGCCAAGGGAGCCGGAGGCTGAGTGAGGGCAGAAAAATGCGGGAAACGTGGCCAAAATTCTAGAAGTGGCCAGTCTGTGAGCTGTGTGGTGGTGTTCATTGATTCAGGCAGTAAAATACACACATTTAAAAAAATTTCTAAACACAGAGGTTTCTGGTCAACACTCAGGTAACAAGGAATTCCAATTAACTGGAAATTTCTATCCTTAGGACCCTGTGGATGAATTCACAACTACACGTACAACGCACCGCGCCAGGCAAGCCCACAGGCTGGCTCCGGGAGGGGAGGCGCAGACAAGTCCCCGCTTCAGAAGTCCTGCGCACGAGCGGGCGCCGGCACCGGGCCCCGGGGGAGCCATTCAGCGGGCGGGGCTTTGAGTCTCCAGTTTGCGAATACAGGCCAGTAACGGTTACCCAACACGGGGCCACCACAAAATGGCCATGCTGTCCGTCAGCCTGTGTGTTATCTTGAAAATCCAAACGGTTTCTGCCTTCCATGGAAACTGACAGGGTCAGTCTCCGCTGGCCTCCCCTCGGTGCCCGCTCCCGGGCTCCCTCCTCCCTGCGACCTCCGGCCTGGAGTCGAGCCCCTCCCCCGGGAGCCACGGCGCGTTTCCGGAAGCGCTCCGAGAGGCGGGCCACACCAGACTGTGACCTCCAGCGGAGGACTGACTGGAAAGGGAACACCACTGTGGTCGTGGGGTGCTCGCGGCCCCCGGGGCAAGCACCCCTGAAGGGCGCCATCACGTTGACAAGTGCGCGGCCCGGCACCGGGACAGGTGACCGTGGGCAAGTTTCCCACGAGGCTCGGTTTACCCGTGTGGAGCGTGAGGCACAGCCGTCTCCTGGGCACCGGGCACTCCCGCCATCACCCGGCCCGGGCCCGGCCAGTGCCGCGGGAGCGCTTCCGGGCCTGCCGTGCGCCGTCTGTTTCGCAGGGTGTTTCCGAGGCCCTCCTCTGTCCAGGTCACCCCTTATGTGCTCTGTCCCCGCACCGTCTGGGGCCTGCTAGCTGCCGTGGGAACACACAATTTCCCTTTCCTAACAAAATGTCCTCTTAGTGGTGTTCTAAATAGCCATTTCCTCGAGAGGGGTTTAGGGGTGTGCTGATTCCCAGCCTTACCAACTTCGCCCAGACTGCCTGTCACATGTTAGCCACACAGAAGACCTGCTCGCAGACATGTTCACTGGTGACGGGACTCCGTGCCCGTGAACCCGCAGAGCCCACGATGCCGGCACATCCTGACGGGAAACGCCAGTCTTCCCATGCAGGGGACCGGGCACATCTTGTTAGGGGCCAAGGGTCAGGGGCAGCGGGGTCTCAAGGTGTAGATTAGAGAGAGCTGCTGGAAGGGCCTTCCCCAGCACGCGGGCTGGAGCTGGAGCCTCACGTGCGCACGCGCGGCTGGAAGTCCATCCAGAAGCCTGACCAGGGCAACAGCTCTGTTACCCGGCAGGCACGGGTTTCTCCTTCGCCCTGGGAACTTCTCTAACTGTTTAAAGAAGTCTGCTTTTATTTTGCTCAGACACCTGCCGACGGAGATAGAGCCATTACACTGTTCTCCCTTGGAAAACTTCTAGCAGGCTTCAAATACATTTGGTGTAATCATAAACTAGCTCCTTAAAGAGAATTAGGCATTTCCCCTCAAAACACACAGAAGGAAAAACAAATGTTGCTGTGGAAACTTAGAACCATGCATGAAGCGTGCAAAGCTTTAGCAACAGCTTCCGCGCATCGACAGCATGCAGGCGTGTCTGCTGAGCGTCTTCCTGGTGAAGACGCAGTGGCGGCTGCTTACCGGGCCCTGGAGACTCCCGTCCTCCCTGTCGATGCTGCCTCGAGAGAGCCGCACATCAGGCTTCTGGGCAAAGGACACAAAACCGGACAGTTTCACTCTTGCTTTGCAAATCACAGATTCTGTATCAAATCACCGAGGGATTCCGTATTAAATCACGGACGGATTCTGCATTAAGCCCCTTCCTCTGATGACACAGTAGTCCTCTGAATGAGAAGAATTGAAAGTTCCCCAGTTTCAGAAAATTCTCAAACCCAGCGATGAGAAACGCAGGTCCGCTGCCCGGCAAGCCCGTCCCCAGGCGCGCAGCAAATGGGAGCGCGCGGCGGCCCCGCAGCACACTCTGGCTGGCAGCACAGCCTCCCTGGCGGCAGAGAGCACCCCAGCCCAGGGTGTAAGAGAGCAGGAACCCCTCCTGCGTCCTGGCAGAGCAACGCAGGCAGAGCAGGGCTTCTGTGTGCTCGGCAGCATCTCAAAGCAGCGCACAGTCGTCACACGTCACCCCCCCTTCCCCTGCCCAGTGCATCCACGATTCAGAGACCAACTGGGTCACTCTGGGTTTAGCATAGTCTCCCGAATCCCCTATAAATAAGGTAGGTGGCGTGCCATCACGGCAGAGCTCGGCAGGTCTGCACCTCAAGAGGACCAGTCTGTGCAGTGGCCTCCCCCCTGCCTCCCTCTGTCCGTGTACCCTGGCCACATACCCCTTCTCCGGTCATCTCCCCGGCCTCCCCCCTGCCTCCCTCTGTCCGTGCACGCTGGCCACACACCCCTTCTCGGGCCATCTCCCCCAGCCTCTCCCGACTGGACCACTCGGTTCTTGAGTCTCCAGACGCCCTCTATCCGGCAGGGATTGTGCAGGAATCATGTCCCTCCTTCGACAGGGAACGTCTCAGTATTTCAGCTGTGTCTGTGCGCCCCGCACCTCAAGGACCCGGCACTGGGGACACACAAGCCATACACACTTGTGGGGCATGGGCTGAGGAAGAAGCAGCTGTCTCTGTATGCTTACAAAACTGGCCTGCGCCATGTGACTTCGTGGCCTCTGTGTAACACCGTACGGTGGCACCTGGTAAGATGCAGGTGCGAAGGCTGTGCGGCACCCCAGCACGAAGGCGCCCGCAGACGTGCGCCAGGGAGGCGCGGGGCTCTGGCGTTCAGATCGGCCTCTGAGCCTTTTGAACTGTGACCCGGGCCTCAATTTCTTCAGCTCCAAAACAGGGGAGCAATAGTACCCACTGCCCGGGCGTGATGGGAGGATTCAGTGAATTAATATTGGCAAAGTACTGGCCAAATAATCGTGGGGCAATTTTCAAAATTTCAAACGTACAAACAGGTGTTGATGAGCACCTCTGTACACGAATATCTGACGAAATCCCTGATTATTTCCTGGGCAGATTTCCAAGAATGGAATCACTGAGTCAGAAGGTCTAAACGTCTGAACAGTCCTGTGTACCAGCTGCCCAGGTGCTGGCCGGCCGGATGTCCCTCGCCTGAGGGCTCTCCCTGTGCCCCACCCCCACTGCCTGCCACTTACAACTGAGCCAACTCCAGCCCCAAAGTACTGTATACACCTGCCCTCCTTTCCTCAACATCGGAAATCCGGCTTCTTCTCACTGGACGCCAGGCTCCGAGGACAGAGGCCATGGCTGTCTGCTTCCCCAGGGTCTCCGGGTCTGGGTAGAAAGCAGGACTCGCTGGGAGGATGAAGCAGCCACACACCTGTCCTGCGCCGGTGTCCACACCCCTTGGGCAGAGCATTTAGCCTCCTCACAGCTGCTCCTCGGCTGGAAAAGGGGTAGACTAGTGCTGGAAGAGTAATGGGCACTCAGGAAATCTCTGCCGAAGGAACGCTCTGCTAAAAATGCAAGGCAGAAAGAAGACCGAACAGAGGAGGAACCTGGAGCCGAGAAGGAGAATCACCTCAGAGACACTGCGTGTGTCCCAGAGCGCCGCCACAAAGCAAAAATCATGATAAAGTGGGTCGAACGAAGTGTTGGTTTTCCGGTGGCTATCCAAGTTACGTTTATACTACACCAGAATGCAGGCAGTAAGTAGCATTATGTCTAAAGCACTTGAGTTAAAAGATATTCTATTGCTGGGACACCTGTTAAGTGCTGACTCAGCTCAGGTCATGATCTCACGGTTTGTGGGTTCGAGCCCCGTGTCGGGCTCTGCACTGACACTGCAGAGCCTGCTTGGGATCCTCTGTGCCCCTCCCCCAGTCGCTCTCTACCTCAAAGATAAACATCAAAAAAATACTTCATTGCTAAAACATGCGAACCACATCAACTGACCCATCCTGTCACGAGCGAGGTCTCCCGAGCAGGTGGTGCTATTTGACAGCATTTTACCCACAAAACTCCCTTCCCCACCAGGGACCTTCCACTAAACCCTGCTGCCGCCTTACCAACTAGGGTTCTGGAACATTCTAAACGCTCTGCCGTCCTTCCAACAGTCTCGCACCCCCGCCAGGAGGAGTTTGTCTCCAGAGCACGTGCTCTGCTCCTCCCCACGCGCCTCCTCCTCACCCTCAGCTTCATCCTGAGAGGACAGCGGTTCAGGCCTGTCTTCAGGCTCCACTTGGGACTCGGGCTCTCCCGACCCCCCACACCCGCAGGGCCGTCCTCTGCTGTGTCCTGAGCCCCTCCGAGACCTCCGCGAGGTCGGATCTGCTTCGTCCAAACTGCTGTTAGTGTTACAGTCCAACCTCTTCCCATGAATCAGCCGTTCTTCCTGGCGTCCAGAACAGCGAGTCCTTCCCGAAGGTCTTCAGCTTCACCGGGATCCGTCCGAGGACTCCCTGTCTATGGAAGCTGTATCCTTTCTTTCTTTCTTTTTTAAATTAAATGGTTTAAAAAAAAAAAAACAGTCATTTGTTTTTTCGGAGAGCACAAGCAGGGGAGGGGCTGAGAGAGGGGGACAGAGGATCTGAAGCGGGCTCTACGCTGATAGATGTGGGGAGCCAATGTGGGGCTCGAACTCACGAACCACAACTTAATCTCGCCACAGGCCTCCATCAGAGCACTTGGGTCCCAAGTGCAAGGCTGATGAGCAGTAAATTGAAAGGAATCTTTTTCTGAGTAGCAGGTCCCATAGTAAGCTTGAACTATTCCGTGAACCATATTGTAAGCAGTCAGCCAGGCTCTGCAGGTGCGCGGCTGGAGCCCACGCAGCGGGGCCCCAGCACCAGGTCTCGGGGCCCCCAGACTTGCAGCATGGCCAGTGAGCACCGGCCCCCCCCACCGAAAGTCACCGGCTGCGTGAGCCCCTA
>NC_043714.1:75719323-75749402 GCF_006229205.1 Suricata suricatta
ACCACGTTGTGCCTGACCTGATCTTCACCCGACCGCTCCCACTCTCCCGTGCAGGCAGTGAGGCTGGTTCCCTTTCTTACCACCTGTGTGTTCACGGGAGAAGCGCATGTAATTTCCTTCTAGAAGGTCTCCTTTGCGTTCACCGCTGGGCGGACCTTTGGTGCAAGAGGCCTCGCTTCCAGCGGGTCTCGGCCTCTGATGCCTTCTCAGTGAGCTTAATCACTTCCGGATTTCGATTTAAAGTGAGAGGCATGTGACCTTTCCCCCATGGGGACACCCAGAAGACACCGCAGGGAGGTCAGTGCCTGTCTCGGGGAACGGGGCTGCCCGAGGATGGCGAGGTCCGTGGCACCCCAAAACAATTACAGTTGTAACCTCAAAGACACTGACTGCAGGTCACTGCCACAAATATAATAACGGACAAGTCTGAGTGCCATGAGAATCACCAAAATGTGACCCAGACACGAGTGAGCAAATGCTGCCAGGAAAATGCCACCGACGGACTTGCCGGACACAGGAGCGGCTGCACACCTTCCAGACACAAAGAACGTGCGACAGAATGACGAATGCTCGGAGCTGCTCAAAGCGACAGGAGATGTGTCCAATCGGGTGACATATACGTAGTTTCTTCTAACTGGAGCAAAATATTTTCTTAAAAATTGATTTATTTAAGTCATCTGTACACCCAATGTGGGCCTCAAACCCCTGACCCTGAGACCAAGAGCCGCACACTCTTCCGACTGAGGCAGCCGGGAGCCCCGACTGTAGGAAATATTTACTTGTTCACTTAAACAAAGCAACTCCTGTTTCTTGTCCACGTACAGAGTCAGGTGCTGAGTGCCACGTCTTGACACGGCTGTCCACCTGGATCTCCACAGAACCCACGTGAAACGACATTTTCCTTATGCACAGTAATCCCCTCACGCTAGTTTTCTCCCAACACAGCGTTTCAGACTTGAAATGAGAAAGCCTGTCTCTATAAAGTGCACTTGTGTTCCGCGGACAGAAGTACGTAAGCTTCGCCCCACACGGCCGACAGCCTGTCGGAGCGGCGGGTGCCAGCCTGGGGAGCCCGGGGGAGAGAGCCAGCGCCGGCCGGCAGAGACAAGGGCGCTTCCCGGCTCTGCTCCTGGGTGAGGTGTGTGCAGAATATTCTAGATTTGAAGATAGTAATATGAAAAGAAGAAATTTATATTTGAAATATCATAGAAATAGATCACAAAGAATGATTATTTTCCCCATCAGGTAGGCCTGCTTTCTCTCTTCAGGTGTAACTTACGTTACAGCGCAGAGGCCCAGTGCGTTTTCACAAGCGTGCGCCCCCTCACCCAACACAGCGTCCACACCGAGGCCCCGCGGACGCCCAGCAGGCTGCAGCGAGGCCGGCCTCGCCTCCCCGAGGGGACCTGCCTTCTGACCCGCGGCCCCAGAGAACTCCCGCGAGGGCCCGCAGAGCACGCTCCCCCGTGTCGGGGTGGTGACGTGTTCTAAGGGCGTGAGGAGGGGCCCTGCCCACCGTGACCACTGTGTGGCCCCATCTGCTCTGCAGGAGGGGGCAGGTGGGTTACTTCCAGTTCCTGGTACCAGAAAGGACAGTGGTGTGAACCTCCCGTCGTGTGGCCCCGGGCACCGCGACCTCGCAGGCAGCAGGTGAGGGCCGAAGGCACGGATTCGGGTTCTGGCCACTCGGCCACCGCCAGCCACAGGGGTCTCTTCTCTGGTGTGCGGTCACGCACTACCCTGTCACCTCTGCAGCACGGCCGACACCAGGACACAGGAGGGGCGTGGCCTGGCGCAGCAGAAACGGGCCAGAGGCAGTCTCGCGGCCTGTCCTTGCCCACCCCACCCCTGCTTGGCGCTCCGCCTTCGCAGACTGCCTGGGTCTGTATGAGGGGGCCAAACGGCTCAAACATTCCTTTCCTTTTCCAGAAGACAAAGCAGGCTTCACAGAGACAGGCCTTTCTCATTTTAGAATCAAGCTCCTGTCTTTAGCGCAGTGCCGCCCCACAGAGTTCTGTGCACCTGTAAGGAGCGAGCGGCCAGGTCAGGCTCCCCTCAAACTGTGCCCGGTGGGAAAGGAAAGCCTCTGAGCGGGCCGACAGGCTGTGGGCTCTCTCCAGCCGGCCTACGAGGGCCCCCCGGGCACACGCCGCCTCGGGGGGTGGCCGGCTGGCCGGGGAGAGGGCCCGCCGCCAGGAGCTGGCGCTGTAGGTCCCGGTGGGGTAACGTGAGGGAGCCCGGGCCCCCGGGAGCACGCAAGGACAGGCAGCAGCCGGGTGTCACAGCGGTGGTCTCGCTCGGGGGTGTAAATCCTAAGAGCAGAATCGACACCTGTTGATTCTCATTTATTAGAAACATTTTGGGCGACATTACTGACAAAGCCAGTAAAGATTAACTGAGTTGACCCCAAGGACCTGGGAGGCGTGGGGATTTGTCACCAGGTCATGATGAGACATAAACACAGGCAGGCATCTAAAAATTTCTACATCAAATTTGAAATAGTAATTTTTAGTTGAAGTTTGTATAAACAAACTTGGTTCATATTCTGAATATTAAAATTTTTTTTCTCCTTTCTAGTAATTGTTTTTATTTTATTTTACAAGGTATCAGGCCTCAATGGTTTAGGAAAAAACAAACCAGACGCAGACCATCCGTTCCTGAGCACTGGGAGCCTGGGGTGGGCGGCCGTGATCCAACAGGCCTTCAGGGCTGCCCCCCGCCCTGGGCTCCACATCCTGGGAGGGGCACGCGGGCCTAGTCGGGCAGCTGCTAAAAATGGCCCACTTGTGGGAGCTCCAACAGCAAGTAGGAATTAAGGGCTATTTATGACAGCAAGCGCAGCCAGTCAAAGCGCAGGCCACCCCTGGGTGATGGGACAGCCGCGGGGTCCCCGCAGGTGTCCCAAACCCCCCACTGACCTCCTCCCTTAGATTCTGGTCAGGAGCGGCCAGGTGTCCGGGGACCGTGTCCGGGAGCCCGGTGTGGGCTGAGGTGTTCGATCGGGGGTCACAGCCGGCACGGAGCATGCGGAGAGCGAGAAGCCCGAGGAGGAATTACCGTGCTCTCCCTTCTGCCACCACCAGCCCGGGGGCAACAGTAACACCCACACCCGACGGAGCGAACTAGGATTATTTTACAGAGTAGTAAGTCAAGGCAGAGAGGGTAAACAGTTTATGTGGGTCATAATAACTAGGGGGGCTGCTTCCAGCAGGAGTAGGGGTGGAGACATGTAAGCAAGGAGATGGGGTGACACGAACGTCAGCGTCGCTGTCCCCCGCCTGGCCACGGCACTACTCCGAAACTCTGATCCTCTCATTCTCTGACCCGGAAGCTGCCGGTGGCTGCCACAGGATGACTGCCCAGGGTCCACCAGACCTGTGAGCTATCCCTCCATTTGTCTAGTCCTCAAGGTCCAGCCTCCTCGCTCAGCCCAGCTGTGACAGAGAGGACCGGGCACCGGAGGGAGGGCCAGCAGGAGCACATGCAGGAAAGAGTATTCCAGGGAGAGAGCACACGGAGCTCGGGGTCCCACATGGGGGAGGGGCCAAGCACGTCTGAGCACCGAAAGACCTGCGGTGGCCAGAGCGCAGCGGACAAGCGGGGACAGAGAACGCAGGGCCCCTGCGGCATGGCGGCCGGCCTGGGGCCCAGGAGGCGGTGGGAAGACAGCGCACACTGCGCGGAGGCCCTCAGGACGACCGCTCCGTCCCTGACGCTCCTTTTCAAGAACAGTACGAGAAAGAATCTAGGCTCTGGAGTCAGCTGCATGAGAATGAAAAATCCTAGGTATTATCCCCCCACATGAACTGTTCACCCTCTCTGCTTTAATTTATTACCCTGTGAAATAATCACAGCAGGCTCTGTCAGGCGTGGGCGATACTTTCTCCCCAGGGCTGGCTCGATTTGACCCTGACGTCAACAATGACAACAAACAAGTCATTCTCACTCATGGACAGCAATGCTAAACTCTAACAGAACACTAAACACCTTAAAAGAATGATCAGTTACGCCTTGGGGCGCCTGGGGGGCTCAGGCGGATAAGCGTCTGACACTTGATTTTGGCTCAGGTCATGATCTCATGGTTTGTGAATTCGAGACCCCTGTAGGGCTTTGTGCTGACAGCGTGGAGCCTGCCTGGGTTTCTCTCTCTGCTCATGCTATCTCAAAATAAATAAACTTAAACACAAAATAATGTTCAGTTATGCCTTAAGTAGGGATTTAACTCTGGAACGCAGGGCTAGCTCAAGCCCAAGTAAAATGTCTCATTGTTCATCATGTTAAACTCCTTACAAGGTTTTTTTATTTCTTAATTTTTTTTAAATGTTTTATTTATTTTTTGATACGGAGAGAGACAGAGCATGAGAGGGGGAGGGGCAGAGAGAGGAGACACAGAACCAGAAGCAGGATCCAGGCACTGAGCTAGGTGTGAGCACAGAGCCTGATGCGGGGCTCAAACCCACGAACATGAGATCTGACCTGAGCTGAAGTTGGAGGCTTAACCAACTGAGCCACCCAGGCGCCCCTACAAGGTTTTTTAAAATGTTTATTATTTTGGAGAGAGACAAAGCACGAGTGGGGGAGGGGCAGAGAGAGAGGGAGACACAGAATCTGAAGCAGGCTCCAGGCTCTGAGCTGTCAGCACAGAGCCCGACATGGGGCTCGAGCCCACAAACTGTGAGACCTGAGCCGAAGCTGGACGCTTAACTGACTGAGCCACCCGGGTGCTCAAGTATTTTTTTTTAAATAACACATTTAAAACACTGAGCCAACAGCATGCTTAATAGAAGAACTGCTACAGACGACATCTTTACAAATAAAAGCAGGCAAGGACTAGTTAGTATAAACTTGGCAAGGGTGCCTCAAAAGAGAACTATGAGGGGCGCCTGGGTGGCTCAGTTGGTTAAGCCTCCGACTTCAGCTCAGGTCAGATCTCACGTTCGTGGGTTCGAGCCCTGCATCAGGCTCTGTGCTGACGGCTGGCTCAGAGCCTGGAGCCTGTTTCAGATTCTGTGTCTCCCTCTCTCTCTGACCCTCCCCCTCTCATGCTCTATCTCTTCTGTATCAAAAATAAATAAAACATTAAAAAATTAAAAAAAAAGAGAACTATGATGTATGTAACAAATACTGAAAATGGAGAAAGAATATGCTTTCCAACAAGTGACATGTGTCAATTATGCCTCAAAAAATGTGGGGAAAAAGGGACAGGTGTGCTTGCAGAAAACCCAAGGAAATCGATCAGAGGTCATGTGATAAATACCAGAAAACACAAGATAAGTGTCTAAAGATGACCGCATGTGCACACAGAGAAGACAACGTCAACACGCTCAGTGGAAATGCGCCCCTGTTGGAGCAGCGGCAGGAGCGCTGAGTGGACGGGCAGGAAGTTCATAAGGGAAGTGAGACGCAAAATTCAGTCACCAAGGGACACGGGGGCACAAGTGGTGGGGGGCCCTGACTGCACACAGACGTCCTGGGACTCGGCCGGTGGGCGCAGCGCTGACCAGGACCCTGGGGCACATCTCGAATGGCCTCAGAGGTGGGCTCTGAGCGGGACCTAGGAGCTGTGTGGCGTCTTGGAGACGCCCACGTGGGGGTGGGTCACATGACTCACGCATCTTAGGGAGCGCAGCCGACCGCACACCGCAGGCCCGCTCGGTCATGGCACGGCCATGGTCTCAATGCAGAGAAAATGCCCGCCCTCACCGGGCGGGTCCTGAGCCTCATACAGAGACACCCGGGGCGCTCACAAGACTGAGCCAGCGGCGAGCCCGGTGGCAGCGGTGGCTTCCCACCCCCAAAGCGCTGCGGCCACAGCCGGTGTAGGCAGGGGCTCCGGGCACAGTCTCCTGACCTGTGTGGTGACTCACGCTCCTTCCCGCTGCCCGCAAGGGATCCTGAACTTGTCTGTCTTATCAATTCCAAAGGATCTCGTGGCTGGGGCTCAACACATCCAGGCTCTGGCACCGCCCCCGCCCCCTGCAAGCACCCCTGGGCCCCTCGTGCGCCCCCGCCACACCCCAGCAGGGCGGCACCGGCCGGCACTCCGCAACCCTGAGCGAACCTTTGCCCACTCACGGTCCGTCGTGCACAAGACGGTGGTATTTACATACAGCAACTCTAGTTTTTTTTTTAAATAGCAACTTTTTAAAATACAAATCAATGCAAGAAAATACTCTGTCTGGACAGAAGTTTCAGATGGGCCAGAAGAGCTTGACCCACATCCAAACGGATTCGCTCAGGTCTCCACACTCAACACTGAGCACTGTCTGCAGCTCGCCTTCCACCAGGACAGGCTTTAACTTCAATCATTCCGAGTTCTGCTAGCATGAAGCTTGTGTTCAGAAGCAAACCCCTCACCTTGCCTGTCAGCTCACTGAGCGTGCGGGAAGGGCCCCGGCAAGCATGGTGACGGGTAAAAGCCCCTGTAAGACGCGGCCTCGTGTGTGCTGGGGCCGCACGCCAGAGCGGCCGGCCGGCCCCGGCTCCGCCCCACGCCAGCTGGGCGACCTCGGAAACGTCCCGCGCCATAAAATCAGGGCGTCACAGGAGGGTTCACATTCCCGTATCCCCGTTTCCAAGCCCCACCAGGCACTGAAGACCGGTGCAGGTGTGTCTGTTTTTCTTACATTTGAAGCAAGCTAATTTCATGGCAGAAGGTGATGTGAATGGACGTGAAGTCCTACCTATCCCTGTCCTTGTGGACGTCCGTGCTTTGCTTTCTGGGACGCTCCCGGGCCCGCAGCACGCGCACCTCACTACAGTAGCTTTACTAGATTCTGAAGGACATAAAACTGTCCCGAATTTCGGGTAACGGACTCTGGACCTGCCTCCTCGCCACGGGCTGGCTGACCCCCACGTGAGAAGTTAGGCAGCGGGTGGCACGCACAACCTGAAGCACCGCACTGCGCCACGGGCGTGCTGAGCGGCTCTGCAGTTGTCCCCACGGGCAGTGGCGTGAGGCGGCACGTGCGTGAGGTGTCGGAGCCCGTGTCCCAGCACGTCCTGTGCTCGGGGCACCAGCCTCTCCAGCGGTGAAAGCGGGCTTCACTGACCTGGAGGGTGGGGGCCACCTTAAGTGTGAGCTACAGTTTCCATAAAATGAAAGCCGCGTATAAATGATGCGGACGGACACTGCACAATATGGACGGACGTCACCCCCCAGCACCATTACTTGGCAGTTTACGTGTTTCAGTGCCTAAAAGACAGTGAGCGATGTAAGAACCCGCTCCGTTGGTGTCTGGTCCCTCAGCTCACAGCCGAACAAAGACACGGCTTCGCAGACCATTTACTCAGAGCACCAGGGACCGGATGTGCCCTGCCCAGGGAAAGGTACCGACTGGAGGATTTGTGCCCTCGGTCCTGGCTCTGCTCAGGAGCCAGCCATGCAGGGGAAGGGGGAGTGGGTTCTGAGGGTCAGGAATGGGAGTGGGTGGCGTGGGGTCCCAAGTCGAAGGGCCCTTGTGTCAAGGGACACTCTGCCTCTCCACTTCCTCTCTGCTCCAGCAGACGTCTGAGGTGGCTATCCACGTGGGGCAGGTGGGGGGAGGTCTGCATCTGTCAGAGCTCGAGGGGAGGGGCGCGGGGAAGGCACAGCCTGGGCTCCGGCCGCCGGGTCACAGGCCCTGCAACAGCGAGATGCAGGCTCCTACGTGTGGGCCGGCACCGAAGGGGTCTGTTTCTGCGAAGACCACAGGAATGCCGCCACCTCCGGGCCCAGCACGCCACCACTAACATCTTGGAAAAATAATCCAAGAAAAGCAAATAACCCACTAGTGCAAGTGGTGGGGAGCAGACTAAGACAAACTCTCCGGTTCTGAGAATGAAGGCTGTGTCAGCATCAGTAGCAGGAGGCCCCGCCAGAGCGTCTCAGGCGGAAGAAACCGGGATTTTGCCAGAATGGCCAGAAACACAATTACCAGGAATCTCTCCTCTTTCTCGAGCCAGCGCTGGTCTTCCTCCATCTCCTGCTGCTGTCGGATCAGCCGCTCCTCCATCAGGTGGGTCGGCATTGCCTGCCCAAGCCCGCGCAGGTCCAGGGCCGCGGAGTCCTGGCGGGAGGGAAATGAAAGCGTGTGTCCACTCCCGGGGGCCCATCTAGGAAAATTTTACTGTTTTCTGTGTCTTTCCAGAACAACGAAGCGGACAGCAGGGGATGGGGTCTGCCCGTGGCGGCCCGTCACCACCCGCCAACATCTCTGACAAGCACAGAGTCGTTCAGCCCACAGCCCTACCCGCAGGGACTGATTCCAAAGAAACAACCCAAGGAGACGTGCAGGGAGCACGTGGAGGAGGGAAGGAGGCGGCTCGGAGGAGCTTACGCTCCGCACGCACCGCGGCCTACTGAGCAACTGTCAAACACGCTCACTCCGAGGACAAGGGCCCGGGCAGCGGCCACAGGTGTTCCGGGAGACCAAGCAACAACGTGTACGGTCACGGGAGCGGGTCCTGGTCTAACAGCAAATCTGGTAACAGTTAACATGACCCACGGGGCGGCAGGCTCTGTCCCCTGCTCCTTCCTGGGACATGCCTCACACACAGGCTGATTCTGTCCAGGCTGGGGCGCTGCCTTTCAGACGGGTGGGCTAATGATGGCGGCGTCTCGTTGCTTTAGTAAAAAGGCATCACAGAACTAGAAAAACTGGGGCAGACGGCGCACCTTGATCCTAGAATTAGGCCACCGAAATCAACAACTCTCAGCAGTTAGGAATAAACAGTTCTTGGGGCAAAGCTTCATGCTGACAAACCAAAGCCCAGCAACGCCCCCCTCACCTCCACACCGGGCTGCCACATCGACGTGTCCTGTGGTCTGTGATTCCATGAGTCCGTCTGGTCCAAGAGAGACGCCTGCCCCGGGTAGATGCTGCCGGCCATGGCGCTGACCCCATGCGGACCGGGATAGCCGGACACCTGCGCATGTGGGGCAGCGGGTCACGTTCTGACACAGCTGTGCTCACCGCGGGCAAGCAAGCAGCAAGGATGACAAAGAACACTGTGGCAACGGGACAGGGGGGCCCGAGACGTCCATGTCTGGGTCCTTAGAACCTGTGGTTGTGGCACCTCATGCGGCAGAGGGATTTCACACGCGGGATCATGAATGAGGAGTCTTGAGGTGCAGAGGTCACCCTGGGTTTCCTGAGTGGATCTGACAAGTGCAAGGGGCAAGGAGGGGGGAGGAGGGGAGAGGAGGGGCGTGGAGGGGTGGGTTGAGGAGGGAGAAGAGGGTTGAGGAGGGAGGGGTTGGGAAGAGGAGTGGAGAAGAGGGGAGGGGAGAGGAGGGTAGAAGAGAGAAAGGAAGGGGAGAGGAGGGGAGATGTGGCTACGGAACAGTACGCAGGGAGGCTTGGCACTGCGGGGGGGGGGGGGGGGGGGGCCTCTGGCAGCTGGTAGAGGCCAGGAAATGGATTCTCAACTAAAGCCCCAGAAAGGTAATCTAGGAAGGCCGCATGGAAACCTAAAGCAAATACACACAGGAAACCGGAAATTCTTTGCTGCGGACCCTGCGTCTTGGATGCAGAAGCAGCAGGGGCCACGAAGGCTGCTCCACACGCACTGACTGCGCCGGTGCCTCTCCCTCCCGAGCCCGGGCTGGCGGGGGTGGAGTGGGGCCCTGTGCCCAGAGCGGTGGCTGCGGCCGGGAGCGGGTGCTCAGGTGCAGTGGAGAACGATGCAGGGATTCAGGGAACCGCGAGGGGCGTCTTTACACGGTTCCTTCCCTCGGTCACGAGAGAAAAGGGGACGGCAGCAGTGTGGCTTCCGTACCGCACCGGGCTAGCACCACGCGGGTGGGGCTGCCAGGGACTTTCTAACGAGATCAAGTGCAGCCCGTCCATATTTCCAGGTATCAACACTGTCTTCAACAAAGACCTCGGGCAGTTGTTAGGTCTCTAGGCATGCATTTATTTCCAAACTGCAAGCTGACAAGTAATACACTTCCAATTAAGATGTGTGGATAGCTCTCATAGTTTACTTAAATGAAAAAAAATTTTAAATGTTTGTTTTTTGAGAGGGAGAAGAATGTGGGGAAGGTGCAGAGAGAGGAGGGACAGAAGATCCGCAGCAGGCTCTGCACTGACAGGGTGGAGCCCGATGCGGGGCTTGGACTCATGGACTGTGAGAGCATACCTAAGCCAAAGCTGGATGCTTAACGGAGCCCCCCAGGCTCCCCTCTGAATGAAAATATTTTACTAAAAAAAATCCATACAAACTGTTCTTGGTCGGAAGGGACACATTACTGCCAGAGAACTTACAGGAATTTGCCCAAGACGTGAGGTATCCTGTGTCAGTCACACCAGCGATGCAAAAGGATCCAATGAGCATTTTGGGCTAAGTAGGAACAGGAAATAGCACCGGGCGACACCCTACTGCTGTTCTCATTTGCGGGATAAAGAGACACGGGGCTTGGGAGAGTGAATCATTCATTCGTTCAGTGGAAACAGGAGGCCGTTAGTCTCCCCACTGAACCCTCGCTCTGCCCTACGCACAGCGGGGGGCACGTCAGGTGGAGACCAGCCTCGCACTCACGGGCAGCCACTCCAGGGGGCGGCAGCCACTGGCCAGTGCACACCAAGGCCCCAGGTCACGAAAGCTGCACGGCCCGGCATCCGGACTGCACCGCACGCTCTCTGTCTCATCAGCGGATGCAGTCACGTCTTCTCTCAACAAGTCTGGGGACCAGTCCCTGCTTGGGGCCCGTCTTCTCTTCTCGGGCCACTCACACCCCTCGGCTGCACTGAGCACTGTCGTAGGGCTGGGTTCCGGCTCCTTCCTCCCTGCCGCGATGAGCCACAGCCAGGCATCCTGTTAGCCACACTCCTGGTGACGGAGGGGCCCAGGAGCTCCTCCCTCGAGGGCTGAGGGCCTGGGGACGGTCGCTGCCAGCCTGCAGCATGCAGAGCTGTCCCGGAGGACCCAGAGGTTTGACCTGCACCAGGCCAGTGGGGGTTTCAGGACACCTCTCCCAAAACAGGGGTGTCAGTCCTGTCTCAGATCACTTGGGGGTGCCTGGGAATGACGGAAGGCTCCTGGGCCCCCGTCACAGTCCGTGCGTGGGGACCTGGAGGCAGCCAGGAGGTAGGACAAGAGCCTGCCGCGTGCCCACGTCCCACGTTCCCTGTAGCTCGGTCCCTCCAGCTCCAGGCCGCACGCACGCTGGCAGCCTGGCACCGGGGAGGGCAGAGGGTTGTCCGTCTGACCCCAGAGCCTGGATCTGAATCCGAGGTGAGAGGCACGTGACGGAATAAAAATGCTTTCATTTGAGTGGAGGCGGCAGGGTAAGCGGGCTTCCGTTTGCTCCCCAAGAGACAGAGGAGTCAAGGGAGACGGCAGGTAAGGGAGCTTCTCCCTCCACAGATGCACACGCAAGGACCACCCACTGTGGGCGTCTGAGCCCCTCCCCCTGGGAGCACTCTCCCTCACAGGCCGGCCGCGGAGCTGACCAGAGTGCCGTGCAGTCCCAGGGAAGTCCCATAAGAGGCACAGCCACAGCCGACACCAATCACAAGCGGGGGATTTACTTGCTAGACGTGATCTGGCTTGTTACCCAAATGACATTATTACGGGGACACAACCTGGTTCAGTCACACACAGGAATGCTCCCCAGCACTGAAACGGGAGTGAATCAGTGACACCCTCAATGCACAGACGTCACACCCGGTCAAGGACACCCCGTTTGATCCATTTATCTCGAGTTCGAGAACAGGCCTCACCAATCTCTGCTAGCCGTCCAAGGGCGACACGGGCCAGGGGAGGGGCCTTCCTGGGGGACGGATGTGTCTATGCCGCTGTGGCACAGGGAGCCGTGTCCACCCCTGTCGGAACCGAGTCAGGGACACCTCCAAAGAGAATACTCTTCCCTTGAAAACAAAACATCACTGACTCTGTTCTGGTCCTTTTCTTTCAAGGACCATCTCTCCCAATTTGTGGGAGATCTTTACCTGTAGGTCTGGCAATCCTTCCACACCTGTCCATGTGGAATCCTGTCTAGTTTTCAAGGTAAATCTGCATGTTATTTTTGCCTTCCAGAAAAACGGCCCAGGTCATGACCGCCTCTGCACAGTAGAAGCCCCGGCACTCAGCCTGCACCTCACCAGAACAGAGGAAAGGGACGGGCTGAGGATGGCGGACAGGACCGCCGCCCTGGGGGGCGCCAACAGGACAAGCACTTAGACAGTTACCAGGTTGAGCACTGCGTAGTTTCCTGTAAGCAACTCCTATTCATAAGCACAGAAATAAAAAAACCAAGGGCATGTGACGCACCTCCCCACCCAAACGTGAGGAGTCTGTAGAGACGGGCATACCTGGTAGTGATTGGTCTGTACCATGTGCTGCGGGCTGGGGTAAAATCCTTCGCTGGACCTTGGACTAGGGTAACCGGGCCTGCTGGGCTGCGGACAAACCAAAAGAGCATCATGTGAACGAGTGCTTGGATAATGTTGTTAAATCGGTTTCACTGAAAAGAACAGAAAAGAGTCTTTCTCCGAAAGCCTTTTGCCGGAGAGAACGACCAAGGCGTCAAGGCACGTCGAAGGGGCGGAGTCTGTCCCGTGAGGTGTGGGCGGGGCCTCGCCCCGGGAGACGGCAAAGCCGGATCCCTCCCTCACGGTGCACACAGGGGTGAACTCAAAGCGGATCATGGATCTAGACGGAAGTGCTTCAGCTCTTAGGGGAGCGAAGGCGAATCTGTGACCGGGGGAGGCACTGCTGTCCTCCGTACGACACCAGGAGCTCAATCAAAAGAGAACGAAAAAGATAAGGTGCACCTCGCCAAAATGAAAAGCTTTCGTGTTGCAAATGATGCCACCAAGAGAGAGAGACAGCCCACAGAACCTAAGAAAATATTTGCTAATCATTTAGGAAAGAGTCAGATACAGAAACGACAAAGAACGCTTGTAACTCAACAATAAATGACAGTCTGAGTGAACGGTGGGCTAAGGGCGTGAGCAGACCCGAGGGAGCTCTGCCAGCGGCCAGGCAGCTGGGGGACCCCATGGGTCTCCAGGGAGCGCAGACCGGGAGGCTCCGGAGCAGGAGCTGAGCCGGCCGCTTCCCGGCTGTGTGACTGTGCGCCGTCCAGTGAGCCGGCCGGCTTCTGCATCTATTGAACAGGAGTTGAGCTAGAGGGACTGGGAAGTCCCTCCCAGCTCTGAAATTCTCAATCTGTCTGTGACATACGTGAATTTAAAGCACAGGAGTGCTTCAGTGTGAAATAGAAGATCAGTCCATAAAGTCTTTTTTAAAAAAATTTTTAATGTTTATTTATCATTGAGAGTCAGAGCATGAGCAGGGGAGGGTCAGAGAGAGAGGGAGACACAGAATCGGAAGCAGGCTCCAGGCTCCGAGCTAGCTGTCAGCACAGAGCCCGACGTGGGGCTTGAACCCACGAACCATGAGATCATGACCTGAGCAGAAGTTGGACGCTCAACCAATGAGCCCCCTGGGCGCCCCAGTCCATAAAGTCTTCTAAACCTGAGGGACTGAGCAGAGCAGAAACTCATTATTCTCCGGCCAAATGAAGAGCAGAATAAAAGGAGACGGAGTCAGAGCCCCTGTCTCTTCCCACGGCTGCACAGGTCCTGGAGGAGCACACGCTTTGCTCGAGTTAGGTCGGGGTCCAGGAGCCTCTCGCTACCCCACGGCTTGGCTCACACGGGCCCCACTGCCCGGATGTCTGCTGCCTCGGCCTGGGGAGCTCCAACCCGTTTTCTGGGTCTTCTACAAGTTAGTGCAACCTCCTGATTTCTCCCACAGACCTAACACCGAAGTCCTCGGCTGTCCCCTGTAACAGTTCCAATCCGGCTACCTCTGAACCTAACCAAGTTCCGCGGCTGTGGCCTGTTAACTCTCCACGGTGGAAATGCTCCCTCATCCCATGAGCCTCTGTTCCAGTGGCCCAGATGTGGCTGACCCCAAACTTAACCATGTATGAGGATGGCTCCCCAGGAAGCAGGGAAGGCGCACGACGGGCATCACAGGCTTTCCTCTGTGCTCTCGGGAGGCAGCTTCTGCAGCCTGTCCCATGAAGCCCGACGGACGGCTCCTCAGATGCATATTTTTAAAGACTTCATTTGAACCAGCAGTGAAAGAGAGGTAAAAAGAAAAACAGTTCGACTGTCTCTGTTCTGTGACGTTTGACTGGCAACACTCATTTTGTTTTTTTGGGCAGCGGCAGTGAGCGAGGGGCGAGAGGGGCTCCCAAGGAGGATCTGCACCGCCATGCGGACCGGTGTGTCCGTGGGCACCGAGCCAACGCGCTTCCCACGTCATCTGAGAACCGGAAGAGCGGCGCCCCCACGGAGGGTCATCGCCTTGTGCCAGAGGAGCAAGCCGCGGCTCAGACGGGGCAGTCCGCGTGAGCAGACCCTGCGTCCCCCAGCCCGCGGCGCGGTGAGGCCGCCCTGTGACCAGCTCGGGATGCGCTGATGAGAACACAGAAGGAAGCACACGACGCCCACGGGGCCTCAAACACACGAGCAGGTAGCCAGAGAGATGCCCGCAGGTTCCGTTTCCAAACAGGACGGCAGGGAAAAGGTTTCGTGTGCCTACGGCCAACAAGGGGACCATGCAAACCCCAGTTCCGCGAAGCAGCGGCCGAGGAGAGCGCGTGTCCCGACAGACGGCTGTTCGCCGCCCCTCCAAGCAGGAAGCCGGCGTGGGGTGGGGGTGGGCGGCTGCAATCAGGGCCGTTGACCTCTGCGCCTCCACGCTCTCCAGGACGCGGGGACGGGGCTGCCATGGAGATTAAATGTCCAGTTCTTGAAGGACGGCTTCCACGTGAGTGCCCCGAAGTGCCACTTGCTCCAGAACTGCGACTCGGCAGGTTGCTGCGTCTCTTCCTCCAAGACACGCGCTCAGACTTGAGGATTTTTAGAGAAGCGGACCACAGAGCCGAGGGAGACTCTGTGGAAGTCCAGCCAAGTGAGGAGGGAGAGGGAACACTGACACACCCTCCACCAGCGGGTCTCAGTCCGGTGGCCATGCTCCGGCACCCAGGGCGCCTGAGTGGGCGCTGGGCTGACCCGACGGCACCGGGGCCAGGACAACAGGACCGGCCTCCTTCCCGAGGCCTCGCTCAGCCTCACGTGGGTAAACCAGCAGCGGTGTCCTGTGATCTGCCCCAACAACATGTGGCACAGCCCGTCACACGCTGAACCTTCCGGGACAGCGACCGCCGTGTGCACGGGCGGGGCATCCTGTTCTGTGTGAACTTTACCAACGTGTTTAAATTCACCAGTCCGGGGCATCACACGGCCACGGCCAGTGCGGTTCCCGCTCGGGTGTGCACACACGGGCAAGCGCCTGACCGTCTCACCCCTCCTGGGCGTCCTCTGGAGGCCTGTGCGTCACGTTTTAGTTTCCTTCTACGGTTCTCCTGGAAGAACCGGCCTTTTGAACCTCCGTGTTCGACTTCAGGGTCAGCGGCAGGACACCCGGACGCGCTCTTCTGCGAGCGGAGGGCCGCTGCGCCGAGAGACGCTTCCGAGACAGCCGCTCTCAACCTCGGTCTTCAGGTCCCTTGACAGTTTCAAAAACTACTAAGGACTCCAGGAGCTTTTGTTGATCTGGAACACATCCACCAGCATTTATGCTATTAGAGATGAAAACAGACCCTTAAACATACCAGCGAACTGGGGCACGTCTGACTTCCGGTCAGGTCACGAGTTCATGGTTCAGAAGCCCCAAATCGGATTCCATGTGGAGAGTGCGGAACCTGCTTCTGATCCTCTGTCTCCCTCTCTCTCTGCCCCTCCCCTGCTTGCTCTCTCTCATTCTCTCTCCCTTAAAAAAAAGAAAGCAAAACCAAACACAACAACAACGTGTTAAAAAAATACCTATTTTTTCCAAAACTAAAAAAACCCTCAGTGAGCAGAGGGGGAACCTGTTACGTGTGTTACACAAACTCCCCTAACGTCGGCTTCACGGGAGGCGGCAGCTCCCACACGGGCTCCTCGACTCAGTCAGCGAGCCAGTGCGCTGGCCGGGGCACTCGGGGAGCCCGCAGCGGCCGCGCTGACAAGGGGACCAGCACGCTCACAGCTTCCCAGCACAGCTGGGGGCGCCGCTCTCTGATCCCACCCGCCCTTCAAGGTGACCCGCCACGTGGACTGCCGAAATCCATACCCCGTCCCGTGCTGTGAATGGGTCTCCTTTCCCCCCATGCGGGACTCTGCAACGTCCCACAGTGGCCATCGTGAAACTCGGGGTCACTAGTGAGTTACGTGGGCCTCTGCAATGCCGATGCACTCCGGTACACACACGGAGAAAGTCACCTCTGTTCCTGTCACTCTGAGCTCAACAGAAAAGACTCAGAATTCAGAAGCTGTCAGGTCATGGTGACCGATGTAGGTTTTTCAAAATTCTAATTTTGCTTGAAAACTCCAATTTTATCACTGGCAACAGACAATATCAGTTGTTCTTGCTGACATAGCCTTGCTTCTTCATTTCTTGAGGAAACACCTACTGACGGCACAGCTGTGAACAACCACAGCGTGCGCCCACTCCTTCCTCAGGAAAAACGGGGCCAGCCCAAGCAAGGCGGCAGGTCCGCAGGCCAGGTGCGCAGCAAGCGTCCTTCCGGTGCTGCGGTTTCCTCCCGTAGGGGACTGGCGACTGCTTCAGAGGGGTCGTTCCGCAGCACCGAGTCGCTCCGGCACTGCGAGAGCCCGGTGGCAAAGGAAGCAGCGGTGGCCTGCACGGTCTGGCGCGGTCTGGCGCGCCGAGGGGACAGCCGCTCCGTCCACTGTCACGTCCACGGAGGACTGCAATGGCAGTGGAGTGCACAAGGCCAGTGACCAGGGGCATCATGACGAAATGGGTGGTGCTCTCACGGCCTCTGAAACAGTCTTGAGGACCCAGAGATCCAAGAAATACATTTTTCAAACTCAGAGAAAGATATTTTTAGCCTGAGGCTCCCCCAGGAACTAGTGGGGATGTGCAGGACAACTCGCCGACATGAAGTGAACCCGGAGCGGGGCTCCCCGGCCTGCATTCCTCTCCACAAACTTCCCATAAGAGTATTTTCTGTGCAAAAATTGGGATTATCGATGAAGAGACTGGTAATAAATTTTTGATAATTAGCCTTGCGGTTAAAGTGCCTTTGCGGCTTAATAAAATTAAGCTTTCGATTATGAATCTTGAATGTGGTAAAGAAAAATATTTCCCTTTAAAAACCGAATTAGGCTACAGGACAAATTTTATTAGTGCACAACGTTCATCTATAAAAGCCCAAGACCCTACTGAGGAGAACTGAGGAGGTTTAAGTGGAATTGACTGTCTGGAAACAGCACAGGCAGAACTGTAAACACTGACGAGGCTCCAGAGCCCCCCCTTCCACGGGTGGAGGAAAGCCCGGGACGGGGGGTGAGGCTGGGCTGGCGGGCTGGCCTCTTGGGGACAAGGGACTCGCCTGCACACTTGTCAGATGCAGTGACCACGGAGCAGAGTCCGAGTCCACGGATCACGACGGAGAAGGGAAAAACGACATCCAGGCCTGACTCCGGCTGGCAAGGGAGCCAGATGCTTAGCACATCTGTTTACATTCATCGAGCACCTGTATGTTTACACCAGCGTTGATGGTTTTCTAGCCACTGAAAATGTTTATTCCAGAGGTTGCCAACCTTTTCCTAAAAGTGTCAAAAACCCGATGTTTAACCTGTGCAGTCGCCCAGTGACCTGGCTGCAGGCTGGGACCAGCCAAGGACAGACGGCCAGCCAGGGCCAGCCTGCCATCGAGGACCAGCCGGCCAGCCAGGGACAGCCGGCCAGCGAGGCATGCATCTCATTCCAGTCAAACTCCAGCTACAACAGGCAGTGGGTGATAGTGTGCTGACCGATCTCTCATTAGAAAGAAGAGCTTCAAAATCTGCACTCTGAATATGTCTCAAAACCAGAAAGAAAGGCCTTTGTCCTCTAAAACAGAAGAAGTCCAACCTCAGACTACGGCTTCCAAAACTTAGCCACATGAAAATCATGAAACACCCTGCAGACTGAGCTACAGGAGACCGCTGAGACGGATTTCGGGGGAGCGCTGCAAGGTCGGGTGCTCGCTGCCGAGTCCCTACAGCACCTGACGCCTCCGTGACCCCATCGAGGGCCGCAGACGCAGGAGCTCATGCAGCTCATGGAGCTCGCCCTCCCGAGGGCGAGAGGGATGCTAACGCCCTCGTTCTGCAGTGGGGCCAGGGAGGCTGGAACGGGCAGGGGATGCCCAGGCGGTGGAGCCCCATGTGAAGAGATGCACTTGGCCCTGAGGCCCAAGGAACTAGCTTCCAGACTCCCCTGCCTCCCAGGCCCGGAGCACTGTGCTGCGGCTCCAGCGTTAGGAAACAAGCAACAGTGGGTACGACGCGGGGGCTCACGGGCCGGGACGAGGGGCCTCAGCTTTCTGTGGGCAGCGCAGGCGTACTGGTTTTGCTCTAACTCCCTCAAAGGAACACCAGTCGAAGGTGGCGTGGCCCGCTTCCTCCGGGCCTCAGGTTTTCTACTTGTTCCAGAGGCCGGACAAGGGAACCCTCCCCCTGTAAATGTCTGAAGAACTGTGTCAGTCACCTGTAGTCACCTTAAATGTGTGATGGTTACTGTTACACAATTGAAAGTATTGACCAAGAAAACAGAAGCTTTCAGGCATCATTCAAAATGAGTAGAATATTTAAGTAGTACTTTGTGCTAACAGATTCCTGAACATTTTTCAAAAAGAAAATGAAATAAAGAATTGTCAGGTTCTTCAAAGGTTTTTAGCTCATGAAATAGAAGGCAAAGCCTATCCTGTTTACATTCCAGAAGACTTCTGAGCTGCACTGTTCACGGCAAGTAAGCCACTGTGTGAAAATACCTTTCCGTCAAAAGCAAAAGGTATGTAAAGAATTCTCAACCTCCTGAGAGGTTTTAATGGCTAACTACGTGCAAAGCCCTGGCCACAGCATGGCTGGGCCCTGGGGGTGGGGTGGCCTCGCACGCACGGCTGGAGGACCCCGGGGAGGTGGCAGGCAAGGCCTGGGGGCGCGCCCTCCTCCAGCTCCGAGTGGGCAGGCCGTGCAGGGGGCAGCGCAGGGGGCAGCCAGGTGGAGCATGTGAGGCTCCCAACCCCAAAGGAAGGGGGTTCAACTCAATTTAAAGCAGAGTGAAGTGTCAAGCATTCAGGGGGCTGGCCTCAGTCCATCTGAGGCTTTCACTCCGACTCGATCCTTACAAGGTCCCTGACAAGGGGCACCCCTCCTCCACGCCTGCTGGGCTCACTGATGTCTCTGGATGGGGGTGGGGGGGAGCCCTCGAAGACCACGTTTAAGCTAATAAACTGGCCCTCAGCTGAAACACAGAATCAGGAAGCGCGTGCAGGTGCAGGTGACGTGCAGGACAAGCAGGCAAGGGGAGCAGTGTGCCATGACACGTGGTTTTCTCCCCACAGACGCGGCTGCCCACCCCATGAACCTCAGAAGTCAGCAGGAGTAACGCCGAAGTCGGGGTAGGGGCCTTTGCTACCTTGGGTGGCGCTTCGTCGGACCCTCCGGAGTCCCAGGACACCGTGACCTGCCTTCTGGACTCCATCCTCATCCGCTCTTCCTGCTGGACCTTCTCCTCCTCCAGGATTGTGCTGGAGAGACAACACAGGATTTAAGGGGGGCTGACGGCCAGAGCGTGCGCCGCTACCCCACCCGCCCGGGTCGGAGGCACCCGGCTGGCTAGTGGAGGGCAACAATGAAGAAAGGGAGGGCGGACCCGGTTTCTAACTCGGCAGGAGAGGAGTCGGGAATAGCCCCAGGCCCGACGGCGAGTCCGTTCCCAGCACAGCCGCGGAGGAGAGAGGGGTGGTGGGCAAGGCCCGGGGAGCTGGGGGGAGGGGGGTCAAAGGAGAGCAGTGGAGGGGGGGTCTGTCCACTACACTGGCTCGGAGCAGAGCAGAACGGCCCCGGGAAACCCCACGCGGCACTTCGCCAGGCACGGCCACCCCTCAGGCCGGGCTCTTCACCTGCACACCCGCTCCCACAGTGGCGCGCCAGTGACAGATCCTCAGTCTGGCCAACAACCTCCCCACGCCGCTCCCTACAATCTCCCCAACTTTCAGCTTTATCCCATCCGGAAAATGAGGCGACAGGCCACTAGCCCCAACCCCCGCCACACAGGGGCCACCTGTACCTCCTGGCGCACAGAGGCCCCCCCCACACCCCGTGGCCCCGCCCCCCGCCACACAGAGCTCAGCTGCCCCGCCCCATTCCCTGCCAGGGGCAGAACTGCCAGCCTCACCAGCACCGAGGTCCACGCGTTCCCCCCCCGGGGGGCTCGGTGGGCGGCAGGTCCCCAAACCCTCAGCCGTCACCGCAGCAGCCGCGGAGGCTCCCCCTGCATGCCTGCGGCCCCCGCTGCTAAGAATGAGGCTCATTCACGGCCCCGAGCCTCCTGGCAGAGCGCAGTCAGTAACCACCCGGAATTACTCATGCAAGGGTGAGGTCAGCACACAGACCCTTTCCAGTCTGGGAATCTGCGCGACTGTTTCCCAAAGCCCTTCCTGCCCGACGGGAGGCGAGCGGGCGGTTTCTCACACAAGCTGACTCGCGAGGCCCCATTCGAGTCTGGGAGGCACAGAAATTCACCTCGTAATTGCTATGAGTCAGCAAGCCCTTCCTACTGATGCGAGGGCTTTTTTTTTTTTCTTTTAAAGGCACGGGAATGTTCTCCTCAGCAATGACTTTAGCACGTTAGAGTCAAAGCTTTTGGGCCAACAGATCCCACTCCCTCTTGAAGACAGGATTTTGGTTTTCTTGCTGCTCCAGCCGGACGGTCACGGCTTACGGAGGAGCACAGAGCTCGAGCGGCACTCCGGGGTTAGCGTCGCCCCCCAGACTGGCAAGGGGCACGCCGAGACAGCCCTGCTAGGAATCAGGTCCTGGGGCCAGTGATGAGAAGCCCGGCCACCATGCGCCAGCGGTACACGGCTGCTCGCCCCTCACTCCCACCGGGCTGAGAGCCGGCTCGCATCCAGAGTCAGCGCAGACCTGGGGGCCGCTGTGCACATGGACGACGAGGCAAGGGGTGCTGGGCGGCGGGGGGCACGGGCTCAGTCGGCTAAGCATCGACTCTCGGTTTCCGCTCAGGTCATGATCTCACAGTTCGTGGGTTCGAGCCCCAGTGCCGAGCCTGCTTGGGATTCGGTCTCCTTCCCTCTCTCTACCACTCCCCCCCCCCCCCCCCCGTCCCTCCCTCACTCAGACGCCCTCCTTCTCATCCTGTGAATGAAGCCACAATCAGCAGAGTCCACCTGCTGAGGGGCCGGCGAGAGCGTGACCAAGCCCCCTGCGCTGTGTGCAGGGAAGGACTGCGGGCCGCCTTCTCTGAGCGGCCGCTGGGAGCCAAGTCCAGCCTGAGGGCCCTGGCCGGAGAGAGAGCTGCCCTGGGTTAGTTTTTCTGCACCATGCCTTCGTCCACGGCCCTCAAAGTAGGTAACAGACCCTGAGGCACAATTTCCAAACAGTTCGTAGTTTTTAACGGCTGAAAAACCCATAAAAAGAAAGACAAAAAAAATCAAGAGAAAAGAATTTGTCCTTTCTTCCCAACGTCTTCAAGCGATGGGAGGGCCACGCGGGACATATTCTTTAATGTCACGGGAGCTCTGCTGAGGCAGCGGACTTCACAAGGCTGATCCCCCACAAACCCCTCCCGAAGGTGCCGCGAGGCCCCTGGCCCCGGGAGACGCCGCAGGCCCTGCCCACCTGGCTCTCCCCGCCACATTCAGTGGCCCCCACGCTCTGCTGTCCGCATCCTCCACCGCAGCCCTCCGATCACACGACCGCCCCCCGCCCCCGCCCCGCCCCGTCCGCTCGCGGCAGGCGCTGCAGTGTCCCTCTGACCGCACCCCCTCGCCACGTCCCTTGCAGACCAGCAGCAGCGAGCTAGAGCACTTCGATCTCAGTACTTGGTTCTCGTCCCAAAACAACACGTCAGAGCGCTTCTGAGAAACCACGGTTTGTTGCTCGGACTAGTCAAGGGTATAAATAACTCATGAAAGACCCTTTCATACGATGGGAAGACCATCCCATACATGGAGAGAGCGCGCACATGCTGACGTTTCTGAGCTTTTCCCTGCAAAGCGTGAGGCACAAGCCCAAGCAAGAGGCTACAAAGTGCAGAGGGTCACGGAGGTCAGATTTAAACATATTTTCCCAAACTGCAAATATTTTTAGTAGCAATACATTCCATGTGAAAGAGTCCGGCCGCCTGCTGAGAGCTGGCAGTGCGCCCCCAGGGTCCTCCCGGACGCCAGCTTCTGGGTCTCAAACCTGCAAGCAGATGTACCGGCGAGAGCTTGGGCTTCTCCTTCACGGGCACTGGGACGCGTGCTCACCCCCCGGGCCCACCCAGAGAGACAGGAGGGAAAGGGCAGGAAGTACCCTAAGGGACGTTTCTTGTATTTTTCACTTCCCCCACATCAACTAAGACAGTGCTCAAAGGAATCGAGTCAGATCCCGAGGACACAGCATGTGGGGGCTCGCGTGGTCCCGCACCCCCCGTGGGTGAGGACGGTGAGGTCCGATTACACTTCCGTTCTGGAGCGACGAAATGTGATTTCCCTTCTGAGGCATTTTCGTGGAGAGGACGAGAGTGGTCCAGTGGGCTCCTCCCCTTCCAGGACTGAGCTAAGACACAAAATCAGATCTTCAACCCAGACCGGCTTTGGAGCGGGAAGGGGCCATCGGTCCTGAGCGGCAGGTGGCCGGGCCGTCCGGGCTCCGAGGAGGGAGCGCGCCTGCGCGGGCCGGCGTGGCTGCAGCGGCCTCGTCTTCCTCAGCGTGTCCGCTCGCTCGTACGGGACAGTGACACTGGCCCCCCCATCGCTGGCTGGGGCGGCCACGCATGTGGGGAGAAGCCAGCACAGCTCCTAAGCGGTGCTGGTCAGCTCTGCACTTTTTCCCCTGACCTCGGCGACTAGGAAAGAAGGGAGGTTTTATCTGCCTCCCGTGGGAGGGCGGCACCACTGCTCTCCCCTGAAACCACACACCTCTTCTCTTAAGTACAGGAAATACTCTTTGCTTGAATGATGTTTTTTCAAGATTGCACTTTGATCACCTAAACATCACAGCATCAGTCTGGGTTTATAGGCTACTTAGGCAAATCTGGAAAGCATCCAGATTGAAAGGGAAAAAAGCCAAGAGGGAAAGAGCTCGTTCTGGCAAGTTCTCAGGAATACCAGTTTTGAAACATGATCCCTTATAATTAGCCAACACCGCCTCACCACAAAGGAATGGAATTAACCTTGAAAATAAAGCCGGCTGGTATCTTTGCAGAAAACAAGTCTGGAGACTTGAGCCGAAGCCGTGGACCGTGTATCTGGAAGCGGCTGACAGGCGGCTGGTGCGTGTCCGCCTATGTTCTGTGCCTGCTGCGAATGGGGGCACCTGGACGTCTGCTGTCACGAACGTGCCGGGACTGCGATCTCGTCACGTCCCCAACCTGCAGGAAACCGTGCGCTTCCGCTTGCTTGCGGCGCTGCCCATCTCAAAATGGTTTTTGTAAGAGGGATTTCCACTAAATTCTTTCTTGGGCCGCCTGGGTGGCTCAGCAGGTTAAGCATCCGACTTTAGATTGGGTCGCGATCTCATGGTTTGTGGGTCGAGCCCCACGTCGGGCTTGGTGCTGACAGCTCGGAGCCTGGAGCCTGCTTTGGATACTGGGTCTCCTTCTCTCCGCCTCTCCCCTGCTCACTCTCTGTCTCCGTCTCTCTCTCAGAAATAAACGTTAAAAAGAAATAATTTTTTAAAAAATCTTTCTTTAAAATAGTGACTTCTTTCTGTTTCTGGCAAGTCTGCACAGCTCCTCTGAGACCACACTCACGTCAACGGTGACTTTGGGCGATGGACCCAGGACAGCACAGGAGCACTGCCCGCGGCAGCCGGACGCCGAGGGGCTGGCGCTGTGAGGGCCGTTCACCAGAGAGCAGGCCCCGGGTCTTAGAGATTCTGCCCGACTCTCTAGTGGAGCCTGGAGCCATGCACACAGGCCGGGCTCGAAGCAGCCCCACTAACGCGAGGAGAACCGAACTGCGACGTGGATTACTGCCCACGGCATGGGGGGGCAATCTGTGGTCCGAGACCAGCCGAGTTAATTGCCTGCTGAAACACAAACCATTCTTCAGTGGAATATAACTGAATCCAGAGTTTCTGCAATCTATCACTCACAATGTCCAGTGTACAATCTCAATATACAAATAAACTCAAATGCATTCAATATACAGAAAACATGAAAGTGTGAGCCATTCTCGTGAGGAAAGAATTGTAAGAAGAGGCAACTCCAAAGATGACTCAGAAGTTGGAATTAGCAGGCAGGGACTTTAAAGAGCTACTACATTCAAGGACATAAAGGAAAATCTGTTTGTAATTAATGAAAAAATAAGGAACATCAGCAAGGAAATAGGAACTATAAAAAAGAGTCAAATGAAAACCCTATGATGGAAACCTGGAACAAAACCTCTGCAGGATCGAATGACGGGCAGGATGGAGAGGACAGAACTAGGGAGGCCGAAGATCAACCAAGTAGAGTGATCTGATCTGAAGGACTTGAAGCACAAAGACCAAGGGGACAGAAGACAAAGAACCAGAGCCCCGCGGCTCTGAAGGACGCTATCAAAAGGAGTAACAAACTCGGAATGGAGATTTTAGAAGCACGAAAATGGAGCAGAAAAATACCCGAACAAACGGCTGTGAAAGACATACATTTACGGGTTCAGGAGGGTCGGGAAGCCTAGGGGATCCACACTCAGGAAACCCCACTCGGCACATCCCAGTCACACCGCTGAAAGCCAGGGATGAGGAGGAAACCATGGAGCCGGCCGGTGCAGAACGACGAGGCACGGACAGAGGGACGGGGATCCTGAAGGCCCTGACCTCTTCCCCGAGCGACCGAGGCCGGGAGGCGGCGCAAGGACAGCTCCTGTGCTGAAAGAAGCAAACACAGCACCGAGGACAAGCGGAACCCCATTCCAGGGAGATGAAGTTCAATTCTCCAGAACTAATGGGATTCACCCCTAACAGACGTCCACGGGAGACACTCGGCGTCGTCAGGGAGGGAAGGAACGCAGCGCGCTGGACTGCTGCTCACTTCCCTTTACCAAACTCCGCTGAGAGGTCACTAACATACACAGATGTGACCCATGGCATCCGGAGCGCAGAGGAGCACGGTGGTGGCGCGCGGGCCTTGTGGGCTGCGAGGGCCGGACACAGCAAGCAGGGTGCCGCTGTCACCGCGAAGGAGGTGGGCGGGGCGAGCGTGCCCTGTCGCCTCCCCAGCTGCCACCGCAGCTGTAGTGCGGAGGGTTTTACTAAGATGCAGGGGTGGGGCTCAGAGACGGAAGGTGGTGTGGGCACGGGGCTGTTGTCGTCCAAGTGCCAAAGTCTCAGCCAAGAGCTGCCGGACAGAGCACAGAGCGCTGCCGCTTCCATCAGGCTGGCCTTCAGCCGCAGATCCGTTTGTAGCCACTGTGTCTCCGTCTGCTTCCTGCACGCCTCCGTCCAGCCAGTTAGTCCCCGGTCCTTCTATGAACTGAGGTCGAGGCGGAGCCACGTGCAGCTATGACCCACTGGTGTCCAGAGAGAGAGGGAGACCCTCATGGCCGCTCCACTGCCCCCTCACGTTTCAGGGCTGACAACCCCGGGGAGAAAATCCAGTGAAGGGGAATGAAGAACAGGGCAGAGCAAACAGAACCGGCCACAGAAAGAGGACCAAAGGGAAGGGAGCCCACAGCGGCTGCGAGGGCAGTGTGCCGACCAGACAGTCCCGTGGGGAGGACTGCCACGCACGCAGGAGGGCACACTGGTGTGGGGGGCGGGAGGAGGGGCAGGTCTGAGACCCACCCCGTGTTAGTGGTACAATCGAGGGCAAGTCCTGGGAATCTCCTAGGCCGCAGGCTCCTAAGCCAAAGGGGAACGGCTGTGAGGCCAGGGGTGCTGGGCGGCTCAGTCAGACGACCGTCTGACTCTTGATTTTGGCTCAGGTTGTGACCCCAGGGTCGTGGGATCCAGCCCTGCGTCAGGCTCTGTACTGAGCTCCTGGAGCCCGCTTAAGATTCTCTCTCCCCCTTTGTCCCTCTGCCTTGCTCATGCTCATTCTCTCTAAAAAATGAATATAAAAAGAATTGCTCTCAAGTCAAAGCAGGAAATATGTGTGAAAGTGATCTCGGCCGCCATGTACGTACAAAGGACCGATTAATTCTGAATCGCACACTTAAATCTCACCGCACGTGTTCACACGGGACCAGCCTGTGGTGGCCCATGCAGTGCGGGCGCACGCGGGAAGCTCCGAACACCCAGCCGCGGGCAGAATGCTTCTACGTGAGTGGGTAAGACAGAAGTCTTAGTGGGAAAAATGACAACGTTATATCAAACTCCTGTTAAATTTCAATTTACTCGAGTTTTATTTACTGGTAAGGCTAAGCTAGAAAAAAAGAAAACCCAACAAATAAAACCCCTGCGGTTCAGAAGCCTTGAGCGCGTTAAGGCGTGTGTAGGAAGGCCAGAGAACCCACCTCCTCCTCAGATAACATCTGGACCCAAGGGGCTGGCGAAGGGAGGAGGCTGGAGTGATGACTAAGGAGAGAGTCAGACACCACCTTTGAAAGGAATTTTGGAAGCAAATACAAAACTACTTAAAAAAATACACAGAGAAGCAGCACGAACACCTCGTATCAGGAACGAAACCTAGAGCTTTTAATTTAGAGCCCGCATATTAGGTTAAATGAAGAACCAGGAAGCATCACAAAGGCTGTATACGCCGCTCACAGATTAAAAGTGGAAGATCCGCGTCCCCAGGACACGTCCACACAATGTCCTTGTGTCTGGTGGCTGCACAGCCACAGCTCACGCTTTCACATCCCAAGGGGCAGGTTTCTCTCTCCGCGCCCCGAGACGCCCCAGAACATTCCCGATTTCGAGAGCAGCTCCGTTGTCACTACGACCAGAGCAGTGGTGACCGTGTGCGGGCCCACCCCGAGCCCCGCACAGCAGGGAGCACTTTGGTCTCACTCAACCCCCAGAGCCAGACGGGGTGGGCGGTGGGGCCCTGCTCCTCCGGGGGGGCCGGTCACCTGCCCAAGGCCATGCAGCCTTTCCAAACTTATTTTTCAGCTCTAACCTTCCTAAGACAACACATGTACCTCTCCAGGGCAGGGTGGCCCCCGGCGGTGCCCACACCTGTGCACGTTACACCTCCCCGAGCACCGGAAGCACAGCTCGTGTCCAGGAGTGGGGGTGGGGGGGACACCCTGCAACTTCACCGGAGGTGACGTTCAGATTAGGTGCAAAAAACATGTAATAAATTTGTGGGTGCAGCCACTGCAAGCTAAGTTACTTCCTAACAGAACACATCTCTCGAAGGGCAGCTTTGCTTGACAAAGTTAAAAAGCAAACTCCGCAACATGAACTCAAAATGACAACCGACCCCCTCCCCAGCCCCCAAGGCCCGGTCATCCCTGTGGAGCCTCAGGCACGACTTCCCTGGGGCTGGGGAGGTGACAGCAAAACAAACACAATGAACGGGAGAGATGAGACCACAGGTGGTGGCTGCTGCCTGTGCCGGGGGCGCTGCCTCTCCCTTTGCCAACTTTCCTCCTTTCTAACTCAAAACAAAACTCAAAACCTGTAAGAAACACAGAAGCAGGAATTCCTTTGAACACTAGGATTTTTTCTTTCTTCTTTGCCCTTTTTAACTAGGCACTGTCGCCGTGCCCACCAGTCACAGTCCCACGGCAGAGCGCGACACAGCGCGTACGGATACCTGGCCGTGCCTCAGGTCGGGGCCCAGCGCACGACAGCTGGCAGCCCGGGCCCAGGACCCAGGTGGACCCAGGTGGACCCACTGCCGAAGCTCAGCCTTCCAGCCTCCTTAACTGTGACCTGGCGGTAGTGACGTCACCTACGTCTAAGGACCGTGAGGACTAAGATGACCCAACGAGTGAGAGTTCAGGGCGAGGCCTGGCCGCGGGACGCGCGGGACATGCTGGTTCTGCATGATGCCGCCGGCACAGCCCCCCGCCGTCACGGAACACGGCTCGGCTCTAAAGGTCTTCCAAGCACAGAGACGGAGGCTGACTCAAAGCACGAGCGCCTTCCCAAGTGACACACACTAGGTCGGCGTTCCTTAGAACAGGAAAGTTCAGGGACATTGTTATGTTCTTTTACCACTTACATTCTTTTTTTTTTTTTTAATGTGTATTTATTTTTGAGACAGAGACTAAGTGTAAATGGGGGAGGAGCAGAGAGAAAGGGAGACACGGAATCCAAAGCAGGCTCCAGGCTCTGAGCTGTCAGCACAGAGCCCGATGCGGGGCTCGAACTCACGAACCGTGAGATCATGACCTGAGCCGAAGCCGGCGCCTCACAGACCGAGCCCCCCAGGCGCCCCCACCACTTACATTCTCTTGCCTGACCTTCACCTGTGAAAGCAGCAAGGAAACACGGAGGAATAACAGAGTAATTTCCAAAGGTTTACAAAACCACGATGTTTGGAGCAACCGGGGCGCTGGCTCGCCGCTGGGGGCGGCACGTCACCTCCGCTCTGGAGAACGAGGGGGACTACGGGCGCCACCCCAGCGCGCCCGCGGACGCTCACACACACACACACACACACACACACACACACACACACACACACACACACACACACACACACGGGCCTGCGCTCCTGTCCCTGCGCTCACCACAGACTGTCAGGACAGCCCCGCTGGAAAGCATCTCAATCTCCACCCCAGGAGGAGGAGGGATGCGCTATGGGACATTCACAGCCGGAGCGCCAGAGAGCGAGGGGAGCGAGGGCACCTGCCTGAACAGCCTGGATGGTCTCGGACTGAATGAACAAAAGGCGCACGCTGGGTGCTCCCGCCGACGCAGAGCCCGAAGGCCGGCAGAGCCCATCCGGGGCCCGCGGCGGCCCCCGCGGGGAAGGGCTGTGTTCTCATCCCGCGAGCCGCTGCACGGCTGCGCCCGATGTGTGACCGACCAGGGAGCTCTTCACCTCTGGGCGTGTTTACACATTCACGTCTTTGCACGGCAGTCAAAAGTTTAAAAAGTACAAAAGTTACGGTGTAGAAGTCTACATCAATAATTTTATCACTTTACTGCCCTCATGTGCCCTCTGCATTACCTGGCATGTCTCCCCGGACTGAGCTGGAAGTGCACGGCCTTGCCGCGCAGCCGCACACAGGCCTGGGCCAGGCGGCTGCCCGGGCTGGGGAGCGGAAAGCCGCATGAGCTCCTGGGGGGCACACACTGAAGCCGGTGCTGTGGTCTCCGTGGCAGTTAGCTACCAAAGAACTAACCGAATTACCCAGGGATTAAACGATGCTGTCATTCAAAAACTGCTCCGTGCCCCGGTCCGACCCGCCACACAGGACGCGCGGGCCTCGGCGCACACTGGGGTCGTGCTCCCCGCAGGCCACAGGGAGATCTTCCGCCTGCTGACAGGCCACCCGCAGGCTCACGCCCCCCCCCCCCCCCCCCCCCCCCCCCCCCCCCCCCCGTGCGTCTCCGCGGGGGTCCTGGGGGCCCAGCCGCGGGAGCGGCCCCCGTGCGGTCGGACTCCGCCGGGCGAGGGGCATCCTGAGAGCCTTGTCTCAACTCTCAGTAAATAGACTCAAGGCCCGGAGACGAGGGGGCCCCACAGGAAGTAGTGTTCGTTCATGGTCTTTCGAGAACGCGGTTTGGGAAGCAGTTTTAAGTGACCCGAAGTAAACACGATCTGAAATTTATTACTTTGTCAAAATCTCTGATGGTAGAAAATTTTGTAAAGCTCAATAAAAGAATCTATTCAATCACTGTGACAACCTGTGACCTACAAATGTCCAAGAGAGTGATTCTACATAAAGTTACAGTCATGGCCTTTTTGGGAGTCACATCATGCATGTTCAAACTACGAAGTAAACTCCACTTCTGACCAAACAGAAAGGTCAAGGGCCTGTGTTAACAGCACAAGGATCCGTAAGTCACGGTCCAGGTACAGTGCGTATGCGTGTGTGTACATGAAGTCATTCTATCTACTTCTAGAAATTCCCCTTGGAGAGTTTGGGAACGATTCTGCATAATGCACCGTCCCTCGGTGAACACTGACG
>NC_043714.1:75749502-75799945 GCF_006229205.1 Suricata suricatta
GGGGGGGGGGGGGGGGGGGGGGGGGGGGGGGGGGGGGGAGGGGGGGGGGGGGGGGGGGGGGGGGGGGGGGGGGGGGGGGGGGGGGGGGGGGGGGGGGGGTCAGTGAGGCCACCGTGGGAGAAATGGGCAGGATGGAAAGGGTCCTCTTTGTTCTGGAAGCCTGCACCTCTCACGGGGGTACAGGAGACCCCTGTTGGCAGTTCCGGCGAGGGAACCGCCTATTGGCAGTGACGGTTCATAAGACGGACTAAGGAGCTGTGCCGGGCAGACGGGGGACAGCCCAATGGGGGGAGGGACAGCCTGGTGGGGGTGGGGCGGTGTTCCCCGCTGCACAGCTGGGGGGCGGCAAGGGATCACTGCTCACTCCAAGATGGAGACGACGAAGAAAGACACCTTTGTGGCGTACAGAAGGGGAGGGCTAGGGGCCGCCCGGGAGGCAAGGGAGCAGCCTGCTTCAGCAGAACGGGACGCCCAGCAGCCATGAGAAGGCAGCTTCGGGACTCATGAGAAAGGCGGGGCGGAAGCCACAGACGCGGAGGTGAGAGTGAAGACGGCCCAGGACGGACGGACGTGCGCCTGGAACTCATCGCGACGTGGAGGGGCGGCAGGTCGGTGAGGTAAAGGAGTCTGGGAGGCAGGGGGCTGGAAGTGCGTCACAGAGGGGAGGAACTCTGAGGACAGAATCTGTCAAATTCTGAGGAAAGATCAAGGAGCAACAAAAAAAGTATGAGCAGATCCAGCCCAGCTGAGAGCACGCGAATCCTCGGCTGCGTGACGGTGAGGAGCCTGCGGCGCCTCGGCCTGAGCCCTCTGCAAACACCTGAAGGACCGTCACGGGGGAGGCGGAGCCGGGCTGCCGCGCGGGGCCCGACGGGACGGGACCAGGCCTGCAGGGGAGCGCCACGGGGCGCAAAGGAGCCCCTTCCAGAGCCTGCCTCTCGCCGTACGGGAACTGCCGGCCTGTGCGGCCCCCGGACGTGAACTCCGGGGGTGGGCTGTGCTGTGCCCGCCGGTGAGCCCCACAGCCCCACTGACAGCCAAGTGGGCGCTTCGCCAAGGATCCCTGACCGGGGGAGCGTCTGCACCTCCGCCATCAGCCGCTTTACTCCTTCCCCGAAGCACGCTCAGGACACCTGTCTGGTGCGTGGACTTGCCGGACGATGAGGTGGGCGTCAAGCACGGGGGACAAGGAAGGGCCGGAGGCGCGACCAGGGGCTGTTGGACCCTGGTACTTGGTCATCGTTATGAAAACAGGTGCAGCAGCACACGTGAGCCCGCAGCATTGGTCAGGCAAGGAGCTCGCGTGATCACAGTGCTAGGTCTCCGTCTAGACTTCCGGTCAGCAGCTGTTTGCGGGGCCGGAACCGGAAGCCTGTGCCGGGGCCACGGAAACGAGCAGATGATGCCTGTCGAGAGCTGGGAGCCTGGCTGGGGGCCAGACTCGCAGATGAGGGATTCTCCCAGCCAGGTGGCAGGGCCCCTGTGAGCAGACACTCCCTGGGGCCCCGAGCCCCACCCAGTCCCCGTGTGCTCCCTCGGGGCACTGGAAACGACCGGAAGTCCGGGTCTCACCGTGCGTGGCACTGAACACGAGCCACAAAACGGTAGCCAGAAGGGGCAGTGGGGAAGTCCGAGCCGCAGTAGTGGCCGCACTGAGAAGGCGCCGAGGAGCGGCCGTCTCTCTGGAGGCAGGGCTGGTGAGGGAAGCCCCCCGACGGAGCGAACACCTGAGCTGGGTTCTGAACACCGAACGCCTCCGGGAGAGGAGGAGCGCAGACGGCGGGAGAAGCTAAGCAGCCAGGAGCGGGCTGGTGGTGGGAGGAGGGGTGGGGACGGGACAGGCAGCGGGGACAACATTCCTGTGCGTCTTGTCAGCCGTGCGCAGTCAGTCAGAAGTTAGGGGAGGGGAGATCTGATCATGATTTCAAGTTTATTAAGATCTTAAGATGTAATCTCCCGAGGAGTCTAGCAAGCTATAAATAAAAGCAAACCAGGTAAAAAAGGAATCTGTCTGCCCGAGAACAGGTTGACCGTAGCCACGTGGACAGAGGACCGCGCAGCGCAGCGCCAGGACGGCGAGGGCGGTGGGGTCCCCGCCCCCGTTCCTACCTGAGCTGAGCCTTGAGCTCGGTGAGCCGGGGCCGCCTGCTGGGGTCGTAGGCCCAGCACTTGGTCATGAGGCTGTAGAGGGTGGGGGGGCAGTTGGGCGGCATGGGCAGCCTCTCCCCGTTCTCGATCCGCCCGATCACGTCATTGTTCTTCACGCCCTGGAAAGGCTTCACGCCGTGCATCAGGATCTCCCACATGCACACGCCTGTGAGGGGGCAGCGGAAACACACCGTGAACTCGGCGGGAAGAGGCGGCGGCCCGGGGCCGGGGGGGCTTCGCTGCTGCCACGAGAGGAGCGGCGGAGGGACCCCAGCCCAGTCGGCCAGCTCAGGCAGCACTCTGTGAACTCCGCAGCACCATTAATTTCATATGATGCGAACAGTGAAATATTAAATGATTACCCAAACGGCCCATAATTTTTCGAAGAGGTTTACTTCTCTAAGCATCCTGGGTTAAAAAATGGCCCTCCGGCTACAGTGATCCCACACGGTTTAATGAACCAGTTCAAAACAAGCTGAATGAGTTCTGCCCTCCCCTCACCGCGGCCCGACCGGCTGATGCCTGCGGCTGCCGACCTAACACCCAATGGGAGAAAATACTGAAACTGTAGCCTCACGTCTTCAGAACACCCAGACTCGTTTCACGAGGCTGGCCTGCGTGCGGCTAGGGGCACGTCAGCACTGTCACTGGCTGGTGCACGAGCTGGTCGCGGGTCCCGGTCCCCACGGGCAGGCTCGACTCCCTGGGCTGCAGAGGCCCTGCCCACAGCCCCCTCACTCACCCACACACGTTCTCGGGGTCCTCTGAACAACGCCCGAGTGCCCACTTTTAAAGAAAGACCAACGGAGCCTAAGGCGGAGACTGATACCACACGAAGCTCTGGTCGGGGAACCCAGACAGCAGACTGGCCGGGACAGTGGGGGACGCCACACCCCCAAACACGCCGCACACACGTCTGTGCCTGTGCTAACTCCACCGCACTTAGGGCCCCTTCGGTTGTCTCCCCCACACGTGTGAGTGCATCGGCCTCCCTCTGGGAAAGCCACATCGGCCTCCGTCCTGCCCGGGCGCGGGGTGACGTGCCCGAGGCGAGGGGGGAGACGCGCTCGGGGCGCCTGTGGTGCTAATGCGGGCTGTGCCCCCGGCGAAGCAGGCACGGCGTCGCACCGGTGGGAATCACACTGGGACGCTATGCAAACCCCAGGCATTTCAAAGTGTACGGTGTAGACAAAAGTAGCCCCTTCGCTCTGCGTTTTCCCCCAGAAATGATGACCGCGCCCTGAGCGGCAGCAACGCCGAGCATCACTTCTCGAGACCTTGGGAGGTTTCTGGCCCATGAAACTTATGGGTCGTCCTTAAACGCTGCACCTTACGCTTCTTTAAACACTGTGTTCTGTCAGACCTAAGAAGCCAGGCTGTAAAACACACCATTATCTTATGTGACCAAAAAAGGGGGGGATTATGACACAATCCTCTGTCACCTCTAAGAATTCTTCTTCTCTTAGCAAGGAGTGCTTTCAAACTCACGCAGACAAGGAGGCAACGGCAGCTGCCGTGCGAGGGTGGGCACAACGCCGCCTACGACACCACCCCGGGGACACCGCCCGGACGCGCCGCTCACTTACGACACGCCCCAGTTCCAGAGAAATTAGAATGGGAGAAAACAGGCATCTCAGACTCTCCCACAACTGAGACTTCCTGGACAGGAAGCGTCAGCTTGCCGTACGGGAGACACGGCCGAGGAGCGGGGCTCCGAGAGGCACGGCCCTGTCCATCAGACCCCAGGACCCTTTCTAAATTGTGCCACAGGGTCCACTCTGATAGAAAGTTCCTCCCTTCACCTGTTATTCCTTAGGGCACTAGATGAAACCAACACTGAGAACACAGACTGGATATACGTAAAGTTACTTCTAAATACGGGGAAAGGTATGTGACTCGTGGAGGACGTGTGCTCTGACACAGTCTGCGATCCAGCAGAGAGCACACACTGCCCACACACCACGTGGGTGTCGTGGCACAGAGAGAAGGTGCAGGAGCGCAGGGAAGGGCAGGGTCTGTCTGCAGGGTACGCCTGCCACGGGAGGCTTCGAGAAGGGGGCGCACCACACTGGAGGTGGTCCTGAAGGTCAGCTAGACTGTCACTCAGAGGAGGGGCCAGGATGACGTGATGCAGGAAGATGGAGTTCCACCAGAAGACTGGGGTGGGGACGGACTAACGTCGTATCAAAACGGGACACTGATCTAAAATGTGAGCGAGCGACGGTCACGGTGGTGCCGGTCAGCTGGGTCGGCGGTGGCTCACGGAGCAGGAGGACGGTGCCCGACGTCCGGGCAGGAGCTGCGGCGGACCCAGAACCAAACCGCGACCATGTCAGGGCAGGGCAGGCGCCAGCATGGGTGGAGCACGGCTGCAGAGGCTCTGGGCCTCAGGCCGGCCACCTACAGCCATCCACATGAGGGGACCCACGAGACGGAGAGCAGGGAGGGACGCGGAGACGGCACACAGAGACGGAAGGGGGAGGAGAGGAGAGGAGAGCGGGCGCTCTGCTGCGCCCAGTGACGGGGAGGCAGCGGTCCGCCCACGCCGGGAGGCAGGGTGACCCCGAGCCTGCTGCGGAGAGCGCGTGCAGTATAACGCAACGACAGAACCTTCCACGATACTCACCAAACATCCACACGTCACTGGCTGAGGTAAAACGTCGGAAGTTGATGGACTCTGGAGCCATCCATTTAATGGGCAACTTTCCTTTGGAAGCTGGAAGATTAATTTTAGAAAGTGAATTTTCCTTGTTATCTGCTCAAGAATCTAACAGTCACAGCTAGCGGAGATTTTTAGAACTAAAATAAAAAGCTTTAAATATCTGACCCCTCGGACTCTGCTCATTTGGGAGAGCCACTTCCTGTTTCTGTGGTGCTGTGAGGTCCTCTGGGGGGACCGGGAGAGGCCGTGGGAGGGAGAAACTGCACGAGGTCCCGCCCTCTGCAGAGAGGCTGGCACCGGGGCAGCGGGCGCCTCGCTGAGGACATGCGGGCGGCTCTGGGTTACGGCAGGGAGATTCTGTGAACTGAGCCTCTGTTTCTAGAGAAGCCCCTACATCCACAGTCGCGGCTCACAGCGATTCTAATCTTAGGCCCTGAAGACAGCTCGTCCTGGTAGGCGCCCTGGCCTTCAGAAGACGAGGTTCAGACGTGTTCCATGGCTCGCCGGAGGCCGCCCCACTGCCACGTGCTGGAGCTGGGGTTCGAGGCCCGCCCCCGCCCAGCCCCACATTCCCGCTGCTTCCTCAAAAGCGCCGTGTGACTTTGCGAGTTACAGACGTCAGTGACCAGTGAACGTGCAAGCTCGGATGCACAGGGAGGACTGACGAGGACACTTCACGGGTCTGTGAGGAGCAGACGGGCGATGGAATGGGAGGGCACCCTTCTTGGCAGAGCCTGGATCGTCCTTTCGAGCCCGAACAAACCTTCCCTCTGGGCCACTAAGGAGATGGTGCCTCACTGGACATTCCTTCGGCTGTGGGGGTGTCACGTGGCAGCCCAGGGACCCCCTCTCGAAGGATTCTAATCCAAAGTGGTGGGCACAGAGGCGCGAGCGGAGGGGCGGGGCGGCACCGGCAGGTGCAGAGCTGTGGGAGGCGCGGGCGCCCGGTCACGGGGTCTGGGCCTCCGCCCGTGGGCACCGAGCGCCCCCGCCTCCCTCGGCCAGGAGACCTCCGTCTGCTGCGGGTACCTATTCCTGCTTCGGGCACCTTCGTGGCACCGGAGGTCAAATCCTCTGTGCGGCTCCTTCCAAACCAGCGACTCGGCACCCGTGTTTGAATGCGGGGGCGCTGGTCTCCAAGAGAGCCGTCTGGAAGCCTGGTGGGCTCCGCGCGTGGGCGCCTGAGAACGGCGGGCCCGCGTCTGTCCCCTGCTCGTGACAGACGCTGTTCACGTGCCGCCGAGCCTCGGCCACCACTCCGCCGGGGGCCCAGCTCTCCCCTGGGGCCCCGGGCTCGTCAGGGCTTGGACTGGATACGAGCTGTATTGTAAAACTGCAGAAAACTGACTTGGTAATTTTTAAGTTAATTGACTAAGTAAAAAGGACGCACGACCGAAGAACTTTCCTTTCGGGTAACACTGAGCCACTGTTAGGACCCCTTCAGGCGGCAGTGCCCAATGGGCACGCGCTGAAGCAGGGCCACCAGCCCGGGTGTGACATGAAGGAAACTAATTTTGTATGTGAAAACCTGGGCTCATTTTGCCACAGTATAAAAATTCTTTAAATGGAGAAGCAACCAACCTTTCTGGAGTGGCAGAATAATTGGAACATAAACTAGGAGCATAATATGGATTTGTAATCGAAGCCATAGCTCAAGTACTAGGAAAATGAAAATTTATCAGTAAAAAGAATTGTTCAACGATCACTCGAGGGACCAAGTCAATCTCAATCCAAAATTGGCAAAATCAGAGAAAAAGCACACGCGCTCGGTCTCGGCTCTAGAACGGACGCACCGACGCCGGCGGAGCGAGCGGGCCGGCGAGCTCTCCGTGGGACTGCTCTCGGCGAGCTGGCGCTCCCGGCCCCGGCGGGGAGCTGTCGGGGAGCTGCCGGGCTGTGTTCAGCAGCTCAGGGACGTGGGAGGGGATTCCAATCTTTGGCTACTGGAACTCTAGGTGCAGTGAACATCTAAACTCAGGTTTCATGTGCGTGTCCATTTTCATTCCTCTCAGAAAGCAGGTTGACTGCTGGACTGAATGGTAGTTGCATATTTAATTTTTTAAGAATCCGCAAAGCTCTTCCAGGGTTTAAAAGGTGCCGTTTCGCATTCGCAGGAGCAAGCTGTGAGTGGCTTGGTCTGTCCGCATCTTTGCCGGCCTTCGGGGTCGCCACGGTCTCGGCCCGGCCCGAAGCGGCCTCTGCCCGGGCGCAGGGCTCCCGTGGGCGCGCCCAGGCTTCTCTTCCCCCAAGTCCGGGTCGTAGCCCGCATGTGTCTCCCTGCCCAGGGTCGGAGCTCGCTCCACACCGTGGACACCGGCCCTCTGGCTGACTGGCTCGCGGCTGTGGGAGGCCTGTGGTTGGCGAGGACCCTCTCCCAGTCTGCACCCGCCTTTTCACCCTCTTCACAGGGTCTCTTGCAGAACAGAAAGTTCTCGTTTTGACGAGGTCCCTTCTATCGTTTCCCTCTTGGCGTCCAGCCCCAGGTCCCAAAGATTTCCTCGCGTGCTCCTCTCAGAGCCCTGCAGCGGTGCTTTGGGACGAAGTCTGAGTCACCGTGAGTGAAGGCGGAGGTCAGGCCGAGGCCCATTTCTCGACCGTGGGGCTCCAACGGCCACAGCCCCACGTGTGGGAAGGCCGTCTTTCTTCCCCCAGACTGTCACACCCCGGTCACGCTTCCGCTGAGCGGATCAGCACAGGCCTTCTTAAGACATAAGATCACTCACGATTCTGAGCCCACTGTGTCTTTGTCACTCTGACTCTTACCTTTGTAGTAAGTACTGTCCTCCATATACCGGGACAATCCAAAGTCCCCTAGTTTCACGCAGTCATTTGAGGACACCAGAACGTTCCGAGCAGCAATGTCCCTGGTGAGGAAGAATTTCGGAAAACAGATTTTACCGTAAGGAACACAAGCTCACACACTACTCTCTCGTCTATAAGGACACACGGTAGCTACTCTGAAAGGCAGGTTACAGACCAAGCAAACTGGAGATGTTATACACCGAATGGAGGACTTTTCTATCTTTATTTCCAAGAGGGCCCTTCGGGCACACATTCCCTCACCAATACAAGGGCCGGTGTTCTGAACGCTGCAGAGTGCTTCTCCCACAGGGCGCTGCGCGCTCCCTTTTGTGCCCAGTCTCCCGCCGGCACTGACCGTGATGCACCGGGGGCCTGAGCCCTGCCGCCCCTGGGAGACTTCATTCCAAGAATGGCAGTTGGGGTCCAACCCCTGGGAAGGACCTTGCTGATGCAATCGGTTTCAGTGCCGGGTACCAAAGTCCCGGGACACAAACTAAGGGCTTCCCCTGCATTCAAAGGAGGGAGCCAGACGAGAAACAGAAATTCCACCGAACGCCAGCAGGTGTCACTCGTGGCCCTTTGGGTCCCAGGAGGTCCCGGGACAGTGTCTGCTTTGGGTCCACACGTCCACTGCTCTAGTGCCACTCAGAGGCTCACAGCAGGATTTGCTTCCTGAGGCAAACAAATGTCTCAAGCTCCATGCGAGGAAACCCGGGAAATGCAAGTCCTAACAAGCCACGGCTGCTCCGCCGGCCAGGACAGCGTGACTCCTGCACTGCGTACGGACAGGGAGCCAGGGGCGCGCAGGACCCCGGGGCAGGGCGCCCCTCCTCCTCCTTCCGGGCTCTCCGCGCCCACCCCGCCCACACACCTGCCCAGGGGCGGCTCACCGGCTCTAGCCTGGATCTTACCTGTGCACGAATCTCTTGCTCTCCAGATAGGCCAGAGCTGTACTAAGCTGATAGGCATAGAGGATCAAAGAGGCGAGGTCCAAACTGTACTTCCTCACTTGCAGAAATGACCTCAGCTTTGGGAACAGTGACCAAGAAAGAATTAGTGATTGAGAACAGAAATCAACAGCTGAAGAGCTACACTCAACAACAGCGCCCATTTCCACACATACTTCTAGAAGAATGGCTTCAATTCTTTAAAAAAGGTGTATGAATGAACCATATTAGCTTAGAAATTATGGTTAATCACTCTCTTTTTGAAATCCTATTATAAGACTGGAATCTTCAGGACACGTGGGTGGCTCAGTCCGTTAAGCACCTGACTCTTGATTTTAGATCAGGTCATGATCTCATAGTTTGTGAAATCGAGTCCTGTGTCCAGCTCCTTGCTGATGGCGTGGAGCCTGCTTGGGATTCATTCTTATTCTCTCCCCCTCCTTCTGTCCCTCCCCTGCTTGCTCTCTCTCTCTCTCAAAAAAAAAAAAAGACTGAAATCTTCATGATTGCAGACAAACTTTTTTTAAATGTTAATTTTTGAGAGAGAGAGAGCGCGCACACAAGTGGGGGGGGGGCAGAGAGAGAGACAGAGAAAGCACGCTCTGTGCTGACAGCAGAAGTCACGATTCAGGGCTTAAACTCGTGAACTGTGAGATCGTGATGTGGGCCAAAGTCGGATGCTTAACCGACTAAGCCACTCAGGCGCCCCACAAGTTTCTGAAAAAAACAAAAACAAAAAACAAAAAACAAAAAAACCCCACAGAAAGATACTATGAGGAAATGAACAAAAGCACAGGAAATACCGCTAGACGGTAACGCTCGAGGACACACACAGACCTGGTCCGCAGACAGGCCGAGCACGCAGCGTGGCCCGCACCCATGTGCCCGAGGCAGGCCTGAGGAGGGGGAAGGCCGGGGGGGGGGGCGGGGAGCTGGGTGTCCACCCCGCTGGCCCTCATCACTGTGTCAGAACCAACTCAGCTCAGTGCTCGCAGAGCAAAGGAAGGCAGATGGATTTATTTCTAATTCTACAAAATCATTATGCAAAGGAGAAAGATTTGGTGACGGTTTAGGCCAGAAAAATTAGCAAATCCTCCAAAAGCAAAAGCAGGAAAATACCGTGAACAAACACACGTGTTGAAGCGGTTTCATCTGTTAAGGCAGGGCAGCGGAAGACGGGGGGCTGTAGAGCGTGGGGGCTTCTGTCACTTGGTCCGGCAAACTAGGTCATCAAGTACAGAGGGGGCCACCAGCAGGCCCCGGGGGCGGGGGAGGGGGAGGGCAAGGAGGCTGACCCAGTCTTGAAGACAAGGAAGGACCCAGGCTGCCCTTTGACTCCTGGTAACCGGACCCCTAGTCGCCACAAGAAGCCAAACTGTGTTTGGTGTCCTTTAAGAAACAAGGCGTGCATAGGACGCTCCGGAAGGTGAAACTCCTGAGCTAAGCACCAGAAGGTCAGGCATCAGCGTCTGGAAAGTGCATTCCCGCTCGTCCCCGAGCGGGCAGGCCACAGAGCTGCCTGCAGCGGGCACGGGTCTGACTCGGCAGCCCGGGGCTAGGGATGCACTGAGTAAAGAGTTTCTGTGTTCGGGAGAAAGTCAAATAAGGAGATCTGTCCACTCGTGTTACTCACATTTTCAAAAGAAACTGTGACTAATATCAGGTGCTCTGAAAGGATGAATGAAATGAATGACTAATGGAGTGAATCCTCAGACAGAACAAGGCACTGAAGATGCACCTAAAAGCAGCACTCGTTCACCAGGTCCTGCGACAGGAGCGCTTCCCTGGTCCTCAGGCCGATGGGCTGGCATCAGGCCGCAGCACCAGAGAGGAAGGAGGGCCCCCCCCCCCCCCCCGCCCCCGGTCACGTCTGCTCCCAGTGCTGGTGACGCCTCTGGTGGGGAAGGCACTGCTGCCGCCAGTCCCGAGCGAGGGCATTACCGGGGACTTAACGCTAACATGTTCTATTCTCTGAGCCCAGGCCACACGGGCACTCTTAACGCGCCCCTTGTGCACCCAGAGGACACCGGCCGGCGGAGGCTGAGCGAGTCCCAATCACGGGGCTGCTACTTAGTCACCGCGGCAGCGGGCTGGCGGTCCACACGCGCGGCCGCAGCCGAGGGCCAGGTTACCTCGCCGAGCGTGCACAGCTCCATGATTATCCAGACGGGGTTCTCCGTGATGACGCCGATCAGCTTCACGATGTGGGGGTGGTCGAACTGACGCATCGTTACTAGGGAGAGACAGGTGCCCACAGTTAGCACCCGGGGCGGAGCGTGAGGTGCGCGTGTGGCGAGCGTGCTCTGTGTTGCGTGGCCTCCACACTCTGCAGAAACAGACTAGTAGAGACCGACGTCACTGCCAGGCTTTGTCTCGTACTGAAGATGCAGGACTAGGATCAAAGACAGACTCAGACTTTCTTTTTGATGGAACTTACAGTATGGTTTTGAGGAATTATAATGTATTGATAAAGTAAATATTGATTTGCTCTGTGACTTATTAATTTATCGGACTGTTGGTGGTAAATATGTACTGAAATGGAGGGCAGCAGGCATTCAATCGAGGTACAGGTAATGAGGCGCCCCGAGACATTCACACGACCGTGTGTGCTAAGTGCCCTCCGCTGGGGAGGTCCGGTGCGGGCGCGGTGTCTGAGCAGCGAGCAGAACAGACACGGCCCGAGTGCCGTGGAGCGGAAAGCCTAGAGAGATGGGGTAATGATCTTTAGGCAATGTTTACTTAGTTACAAATACTCAGGGAGGCGAGGGCACGGTCCTGGGACAGAGCCTCCGGAGGGGAGACTGCTTCAATCACGTGGGCAGACGAGAAGGGACAAGTCCCGGAGAGCAGTTAGGACACCCGGGGCAAGAGCCTGACGCGGGGAGACGGATAGGATGGGACCCGAGCTCCCCACGGGCCTGCACGCGGCAGAGAGGCCCCCACGAGGCCCTCCCAGCGGTCTCACCCTTGGACGTGTGAACGGAGGGCCACGGGGTGGGCGCTGCAGCGGGAGCAGGGCCTTGGTCGTGGGCCTGGCTCTTTCCCCAGTCCCTGGGCTCCCTCGGGGCGGGGACCGCATCTGTCTTGCTCACCCCCAACTCAGGGCCTGGGGGCATCCGGCTGGACTCATTTCTACATCTGCCCAGTTCCAGGGCCAGGGTGCTGAAAGGTGCAGGCACCAAAGGACACGGGGACAGTAGGTCTGGTGACCTTTACACCCAAGCATCAGGGCTTACCTGGCACAATGTGGAGAAACGCACCTCCACAGATACAGGTGTTAATTTGCAAGGCAAGACAGAAATTGCAGTTGTCACATCAGAGTCAGAATATTCCTTTTCTTACTTCTTCAGGGATGGCTTGTATTTTATACAGATAAAAAGTCAAATGGAGTTCCACAGAAATTTCTAGAAACTTACAGGCTTCTTGAAGGAATTTCTCTCTCACGCTGTCCGAAGTACAGTTTTTACATGTCTTAATTGCAACCGCCAAAGCCGGATTCTCCTGTGTCAGGGAGATTTCAGAATCACACACATGTGCAGAAAGAGGTTCTCGGTGTATCAATGGGCGCGTTCATGAAAAGCTGCTTGTTTTGCAACTATGTGGACTGTGGACCAGACAGAATCAGAGCTGAAAACCTCAAGAGAACACTGCAAATACGCCACCAGATCCCAGAAGAGATGGACACACGTGATGAAACGTTGGAGGCCACTCATTCCTCCGCTGTCCCACACACACACTCACTTTCTGCGACGTGCCCGGCGGCCTTCCGGGTGCTCGGGATGCACGCCGAGCCAAAGGCGGCAGCGGCCCCTGCTCTGCCCAAGCTTCCTTCCCAGCAAAGAACAGACCACCCACACAAGGAGCGGGCTCGTCGCCGAGCACGCTGGTGCTGACAGTGCTGTGGCCCAGGAAGGAGCGTGACGGGATGTGCGAGGCAGAGACCAGGGCATAAAACCGAAGGGAGGAGGAGGGACTGGTGGGGGCAGGGAGGGGTGGCACAGCCAGGGTTCCGGTGCTGCGGCTGGGGCAGGGCCGAGGCTGTGCGGTCGGACACCGGACCAAAGCAAAGACGCCCCGGGAGAGTGGTGCCGTGGCCGACCCCCAGCCGAGAAGGAGCATCCGCTCTGCAGGCTGTGGGAGGCGCGGCGGCGGCGGCGGCGGCGGGGACAAGTGTGGGACAGTGCAGGTGGTGCAGGGCGAGGTGCAGGGAGAGTCAGGTGTTTGGTGAGAGAGGGAGGCAGCAGTTCGAGCAGGAGCAGAATGGGAGGGGCGTGGGGTGGCGGAGAGACCGGGTGGCCGAGCTCAGGGTCGGATCCGGGGGCGGGGGCTGGAGGAGAGCCTCGTGGGCAGGGGCACGAAATCAAAATACAGCTTACGAAAGACAAGTGAAGGCACTGCAAGCCTCAGTGGAATAGCATGGATAATTTTCATTTACTTCATCATACTTTTATTTTAGTTTAGAGAGAAAAAGCACAAGTGAGAGAGAAACAGAGAGACAGAATCCCAAGCAGGCTCCACGCTCAGTGAAAAGCCTGATGCTGGGCTCAATCCTGTGGCCCGTGAGATCGTGACCAGAGCTGAAATGAGGAATTAGATGCGCAACCGACTGAGCCGCCCAGGTGCTCCCCGTGGATGGTTTTAATTAGCAACTTAAGGGCTTATCTTGTCCGGGGCTTTCTGTGGTCTTTGGTCCGGGTCATACTGGGTGTTTTCCTGTGGGGCCTCGCAGTCTGTCAAGCAGGCGGAAAAGGGGAAGGGGAGGGAGGGGAGGGAGGCGCAGGGAGAGCCCAGGGAAGGGACGCCAGCAGGAACAGCGCGGCCTCAGGTCTCTGCCTTGGCCCCTGTGCCCCGACTCCCGCCCTGCCTCGGGCCCCCGTCCTGGCTACAGGGCCCAGAGAGGGGACGAGGCCACGCGGTCAAGGAGACAGCTCCGGACGGAAGGAAGGAGACCTCGGGGTGCTGCTGTCTGGGATGCCCCCCCCCCCCCCCCGTCCCTCCCTGGAGGCGGCCAGACGCAGGCGCCATGGCACAGGGGGAGGAGGCTCAGCCTGAGGCCCCAGGCGGGGCCTGCAGGTCCCACAGGCTTTTTCTCAGCAGGCCGTGGGCATTTCTGCCCTTCCTGTAAATCATCTCACTGGGCCCACAGCTGATCTGCGAGGTGGCCTGACAAGGCACAGAAGGGTCCAGGCCACCCAGTTTACAGACGGGTCAGCAGAGGCTGACAGGTCACGCGGTTTGCCCAGGGTCGCCCTGCTGTGAGCGGCTGCCCTCAGGAGTGACCAGCGCAGCGCGTGCCCATGACCTGGGCAGGGAGCAGCAGCGGCTTCGTCAGACCTGGCTCTGAAGTGGTGGCCACGCTGGGTCCTGAGGGCTGCCGCCGCCGCAATCTGCAGAGGGGCTGGAGCGTGGCCACTGTCCCGCAGGCACCAGCCCCAGGCAGCGCAGGCTGGCACTGGGGGGCACTGCTGCCCATCCTCTCAGTGCTAGGAAACCCCAGGGCGCTGCCCCAGGCAGCCTGAGAGGCAGCCGCCCAGAGCGCCAGGTCCCACCTCCATGCGACCCCCTCCTCCCTGTCTGTGGTCCTCACTCTGCCTTTCAGCCCAGAATCGCATAGCCCATCCACCCTGTTTGACAAGGATGTGGTGAAGTTATTTTAAACTTGAACCAAGCAAAACTAAGTTCCTGATATCCTACTATAATGGTGAATTGTGTGTGTCCACTTGCCTGCGCCACGGGGTGCCCAGATACTACTTGGTCAGACATTATCCAGTGTTTCCGGATGGATCCAACATGTAAACTGAGAGACCGAGTGAAGCAGGTTGTCCGCCCTAACGTGGAGGGCCTCATCTGACCAACGGAAGGCCTGAACCGAAAAAAAGCTGATCTCCTCCTAAACAAGAGGAAATTCCCCTACTGAGCTGCCTCTGTGCTGGGACCGTAATTTTCCTCCACCCCTCGGAGGTGGAGGCGGCTATGCTGGGCCTTAGGCCTCCAGACGCAGCCGGGCGGTGACGGGTCTGCCGCAGGCCACCGCAGACGTGAGGGACGTCAGCTCCCACAGTCCTGCGAGCCGGTCCCGGACGGATCTCGTCTGAGAGCAGCCCCGCCCCTGCGTCTGTCTTCCCGGGGAGCCTTACGAACACAACCACTATCGGGGTGCTTCCCTGGCCTCCTCCGCCTCACTCAACGCACGGAACCCACACAGCTGCTCAAGGTAAACGACCAGCAGCCACTTCTGATTCCTCAGTTTCCCTCATCTCCTGTGGGTCCAACAGTCCAGGAGTAAGCGCCTCCCCCGCCCCCCACCGTCTACAGCCTGTGTCTGGAAGCTGCACCTGCTAGTGCTGTCGGCTCCCCGGCTCGCTCTGCAACTCCTTTCCTAACGGCATGGTCCGCGCCTCTGAAGCCCCTCTCCCTGGGGCGCCTCCCACCCCAGGACCCTTGGGGAGAGCCCGGCCGTCTGCCGGCTTGTGGTCTTGTGTTACAAGAACACAATCTGGAAAAATGACTTACTAGGAGCCCAGAGAAATGAACAGATTCCTTTACACTATAAAATTAGAAGCCCACACTGAAAATAAAATAAACATTCACGTAATACATGCGTCACAAAGATACTCAACAAAAAAGTGTGAACCCTAGTCTTTATCTGGGGGCTGGGATTCATTCAACAAATATTTAGGAAACACTAGCCTATGGCTATTAAAATTGTTCACGACTAAAATAGATTAGTTATTTTTAAAATGCATGATATAAAGTCCATTAACCCTGCTAAAATGTGTGTGATCCTGGAAAATCAAAAGGAACTTCAGAATGCTGGCCCACCAGGGATGTAGAGACTGCAGGGGGTTCAGAGAGCACGCAGTTCCACTGTAATAATTTCAGGTCCAGACGCCTGCCTCCCTTACACCTTAGCTGGGTAGAGCCAGGTCTAAAACTTAGTAGGTTTTTTGAGTAAATGTAGACCCAGGGCTCTTTGTACTGCTTTTCTGCTTCAAAGAACAGAGTTAAGAGAATTAGGAAGATAATATAGATACAGTAAAAAAACAAAATCAAACCCCCAAAACTATAAGGGAAGTTAGAAGCTAAAAACATATAATAAATGATAGAATTATATGTAAGTACAAGGTAAACGCTTTCCAAACTAAAATCTTAAAAACTAGAACCTCTCATTTGTTCCGTGGCCTGGTGGCTGCGGCCTGCTGTTTCTGACCCAGACAGAACAAACCGGGAAAGGCCTTCGGCCCCGCCGAGCTACGACCGCTCTGGCCCCCGCGCACACACGACGGCCACGAAGCCCTGGCAGGTGTGGAGCTGCTGGGGAGATGCCACTTGCCGTTTCCAAAGCAGGGCAAACGTAAAGCGTCACCTGTCTGTTACTACAGATCTTCCTGTCCCGATAAACCCATCGTAAGTTGGAAGTGTCCTAGGTCAACACCGCGCATGGGTATACCTACGCCACCAACGTCACCGCCGCGCCGCGCCCACCTCACACGCGCTCGCAGACCCCCCCATCGCCTGGAGGTGGGCCAAACCAGGGGACGAAAGCGTCGTTTTCTGTATGCTCTGAGGGAGAGCGAGCTCGTGAGACACGCATGCGGCGGGGAGCGGCAGGGGGAACCTGGCGTCAGACCTGAGCCGACACCAAGAGCTGGGTGCTCGAGGCGCCCGGGTGCTGTGCTGACGGCTCGGAGCCTGGAGCTGCTTCGGATTCTGTGTCTCCCTCTCTCTGCCCCTCTCCTGCTCGCACTGTCTCTCTGTGTCTCTCAAAAATAAATAGAAAACAGGAAGAAAAAAAAAAAGAGTTGGAAGCTCAGCTGCCCGAGCCCCCCAGGCGCCCCTACAGAGTGTATTTTACAACGAAGTGCTGATTCCCATCTAACTCTCCGAGTCTTCTATGGAAAGGGACAGAATCGCTGTGTGGGTGCAGACGGTTGTCTGCGTGTATGCTGAGGGCCCCGGGGGTGGCGGGCTGACTGGAGGCTGCGGTCACCACCCTGCAGGGGACAGAGGATGCGCATACCCCAGCCTGGGAAAAGATCTGAGTCCAAAACTCCAAGTGTGATCTCTACTGCATGCAGATTGCTTCCGCGACATCGTCAGGTCACAGAAGAGTAAGCTGAACCACTGCAAGCTGCGGGCGCTCTGTGACCCCGAGCGGCGTCATCTGTGTGCCCTGTTAGGCGTCTAGCTCAGAACAGCTCCTTGAGTGGGTTCGTAGCGCGGATCTAACCACCACACCCCCCACAACCAGGGTGGGCAGGGCCGCAGAGGGCCGGCCGCCCAGCCCCTTCGGAGACAGCTCCGGGTCAAAGGGCGGAGCAGATGCCGCAGTCTGACCCGCGGCGAGTCCAGCTCAGCCACCTCCGCAGGAGCACCGGGAACTCCTCACACGCAGGCACCCTTCCGAACAGCCAGGGATGGTGGCAACCCAAATTCCCGTCAGCTGAACTCGGACAAACACAGACCGTCTGTCCACACAACCGAACGTTACCCGGCAACAACAGACACCAAGCACTGCCCCACGCTAGCGCGCGGTGGCCCTTGGGAACATGCTACCTGAAAGAACTGGTCACAGAAGGCCACGTGTCACACAAGTCCATGGACGCGAGCCTCCACAAGAGGCAAATCTAGAGAAGCAGAGAGTGGACGCCTGGCTGCCAGGGGCTGGGGGAGGGCCGGATGGGAGTAACCGCCAACGGGCGGGGCTCTGTCTGGGGTCAAGAAGGTGCTGGAAAATGCACCATGCTGACGGGTGTACAGCTCTACCAATATACTAAGAAACCACTGACTTGTATGTTTTAAAAAGGCAAATGTTGTAGTATGTGGTTTATACCTCGATAAAGCTACTAGTAAAGTCATCATCTAGTCCATCCACGGAGCGATCCGTATGGGTGTGTTACTGATGAGAAAGGCCGAAAGATTAAAATGAAAGACAGACCCCGCCTTCCGGCAGCTGAGGGGGCCACTTCTCTGTTTCTGAAGACACCAAGGAGGCTGACGTGTGGCATGGGCTGCAGAGGAGCGCTGAGGGCCCGCCAAGACAGACAAGCGGCGACAGGCGAGAGCGGCACGCTGTTCTGGCCGCCGTGGAGGACTTACTGGGCTCATGTAGACGCCTTGGTGGACGTCTCCAAACTGGCCTTCCCCGATGCACCGTCCAAGCTCGATTCTTTCCCTTTGAATTTCATAGTCCCTGGCTGCAAAACACGATCCGGACATCAAAAACCACGTCAGTGCAGCACTCCTGGCGCAGAAATTACACTCGACACGTCTCCTTATCACCCGTGAGTACAACTCCCACTGGCAGCACATCACTCTACGAAGACGCTTTGAACAGTGGAATGCTCTTAAACAGGGTTTTCAAAGGAGTGATGTCCGCTGGTACGGCACTGGCTGAGCCACAGAACAATGCGAGTTCTACTAAAGGTAGATGTTTTCCCATAATTTTAATGCCGATTTAGTTTATATCTGTCTGAAAGCTTTCTAAATAGTTTTTCCAAGTAGTAAATTATATGCTTAAGTAATCAATGCTATTAGTTTAGGTATTAATATACAAAAGGCAAAAAACCATAGTTATTTCAAGTATTTTACAAATAACTAAAGTTTGAAAATAACAGAAAAACTGTGTCACGAGTAACTTTATGTTTTAAAAGTTTAAGAGTTTTCCACTTTCTTACGATCCTATCTATATTATTTATGGAGCTAAACGAGTTTAAAGAGGTCATTTCTAAAAACTAATTTCAAAATTAGATGCCTTGGAATCAGGTTGAACACATCACATTATGAGTGTTTTAAATTTTTGAGAGCATTTGCCTCAAATTACCATATTAATTTACTGTAATTTTTGCAAAACCAATTATTCAGCAGGCTGTTGAGGCACACGGAAATAAGATGCCCACTGGGAACCTAGACAGTTGATTCTAATCCAACTGACCGCTTTGTGTTTCGACTTCCTCCAGCCAGGAAGCCTGTCTCCATGACCCATGCTACATGCATTCCATTAGTGTAACCGCCAATGGAATCAACCAGCAGCCAGGTATTTCAAAACTCTCTCCCTCATGTATCAGATTATAAGCCATACAGAAAATCCAACCCAAATTTGAGATGGTTCTTTTCCTCTTTAAAATCACTTTAGCTAGTAGTTCCGTTGGTTTAAGAGCACGAATAAAAGTTAACTGAAACTGAAACACCGCACGTCATTCCGCAGGCTGCAAGTGCAAGCAGATGCGGTTATTTTAAAGGAACCTGTTACCTTCGTCTATTCCATAGCTTTCTGTATTGCAATTAAGGGAGAAAAAAAATTGAAGACCTTGCTTAGAAACAACTAATAGCAATTAGGTTAACAACAACAAACTCCGAGGTTACATTTCAGTATTTGCTCTGTTAAATATTTTAACCGCAAACATCAGTAGAAAGAGACTAGATACAAAATGCATCTAAATCTCAGGTTAACGTGATGTGATGCGCACACACAGGCTCTCCAGTTCCCATCTCCGGATCCCTCCACGAGAATTCATTTGTGTGGGGCCTGGATAAACGCCAGCCACACTGGACATTACTGCTCAACGCTGACTAATTCAGGTACGAACACCGATTTGGATTCTCTGCAGAAACAGAAAATCTAAACCTAAATGTAAACAACTTCCGTGTTGCGGGCGTGCAAAGGTCCGGAGGCTCACTAGTAAGCGTCAGCTCCTCCCTCTGTTTTGAGCCACACTCTAACAGAGGAGCCCCTGCGAGAGATTCAGGGAGCACCCGGGAGCCTGGGGGCCTGATGCTGGCGATGCCTCTTCAATGTGTACAGTTAATCTAAGTGAGAGCACCTTTTAAAATAGTTACACAACAGGTAACTAAAGGGCCTGAAATGTGTATTTTATAAATACGTTTGACTCTATGGAAATCAGTACTTCAGATGTTGAATTATTAAGGCCTCGGAGACGTAAGGAGGCCTCTTAATTGGCCTCTCTAAAAGGTAGGTTTACAACTATTTTCATTAAAAAAATTTCTTGAACTCCAGGCCACACATGGTGCTTGAACCCATGACTAACATCGAGTCCCATGCTCCACTGACTGAGCCAGCAACATTTTTTTTTTAATGCAAACGAAATTTCAAGTGTGTCTCCAATTCAAGATCTGGGACCCGTCTTCCGACACGAGATCTGGGGCTTCCGGGGTGCAGGAAAGTCGTAGCTGAACACCACCCCCTCCATCCCACGCTGCGTGGACTGGAGGCACCGGGTGAGGGAAGCTCTTTGTAACTGGCTGGTCAAGGGCAGCAAAGAACAGAGTTTTTCAAAGGCGAAATGCAATTAACTGAATATGGTCCAAAACATTGAGTACAGAAATGCGTACATATATTTACCTTTAAATAATACGACATGCTGCAGAGAGGAAATTCTGTCATTAATAAAGACTGGACAATCATAGAGCAAGGAGACGAGACTGCAGAGAACCTAAAACGAGGCTCCCGGCCTGAGACCGGTCACACACAAAGCAGATTTCTAAAGACTGAAAGAGTTCTTCAGTTACCTACACTCACTGAGGTTTCAAAGACAGCTCTGAAAACAATAAATATCTAAAACTTTTAAAGGGAAGATACTTAGGAGTTAAGGATCTGTCAAAGCTGAACGGGAAAAGCCCGAGGCTACTCACTTGAGGGCATGGTGTACGTATCTTCTTCGTCTATGATCTCAGCATAATCGTCCGTCTCTGTGGGAAGGAAACAGATAAGCTGGAAGCGGTGAACCACGTGACCTCCTGGTCTTTACTACACCTTGAAAAGCAAACCGGTCTGCCTAAATCCCCTTCTGTGCTGACACGGTCCTAAAGCCCCGCTCCTCAATGTTTGCTCACACGTGAGTCATCTATGGAAATAAAGGTGACATCATGGCGCAGTCTGTTGTTAACACACAGACTCGTTTCTCAGGGGCCAACAGGGCTCACACAGAGAGCCCTTGTCCAGAACAAAAGATGTGAAGCAACTGTGCACAGGGTTCAAAGCCGCCCGTCCGTACCGACTGCGCACTCGCTCTCATCTGCACCAAATCCACGCCTGAACCCCACCCCCCCCGCTGTCTGCCGGGGTCTCTCCAAGCACATCTCAGAGCCGGGGACCGTGGCGCTGTCCGTGATCAGCCCCTACGGCGCAAGCGGGACGCCCTTGCCTGAAGGGCACAGATGGCGGCCTGACTTTCGAGGAGACTGACAGGGTCACGCGTGTCATCTGTTCAGGGCGGAACCAATGCAGCAACTTCTCTCTCCTCGCTTTTCACTCAGATATTTGAAGACTGCATGTTAATGTGAAGCAGAAAAGATCTAACAGGAATGATGAAATGAGAAGAGCAAGCATATTCTGAGCTCTTTTCTGAGATGACATCAGGAGTTTCTGTGTTTCCGCTCACTCCTTCCGGTACGACGGTGACTTGGAACCCCGACGCCAGGCCACTGGGGGAGACTCATTTGGAGGAAACCCTCGCCTGAGTGGCAAGTGCGCTGACTCAAGCCTTCTCTCTTTTCTCTGTCAAGAGGGAAACCGGTAGCTGCTCCAGGCAGAAGGGTCTCAGCTGCGGGGCCGGGAAAGGAGGGCAGAACTTCCTCGACGGCGTAAGAGCTCCTGGAGGAGGAGACCCGACCCGGCACCACCCCGAACCCCAGAGACACAGCCAGCAGGAAGCTCTGTCCGTGCTGCTGCTGCTTCACTCACAGGCTAAAATTATGGGGAAGACAGGAAATACACGGGCTACACTCTTCGGGGTACAACTGTTCCCCGCGGCCGTGTAACGATGGAGATCAAAGTTAAGAGGAACTGGAAGAATTTACTTTTTAACTCAGCTGGCAGCATATGAAGTCACCAAACGAATTCTCCTTGAGCCACTTAGTAAATGTAAGCCGCTCCAAAGTCCTGTAAGAGAGGCGGGTAGGCTGTGCCCACTCTTCCATGTTGTAACACTACTTCCAGGATTAATCCACCCAAACCTTACGCGCTTTCTCTTCTCTCTCTCCCCCTCCTATCCTGTTCTCAGTGAACCAGCCTGTCCCAGGCCCCCAGCTTTGCCTCTGTGTAAGCCAGCTTCATGGAAGACACGGAAATGCTGTTTGGGCACAGAAGGGAGCTGCTAAGGTGCTTTAAGAAAAAGGACCAAGTGGAGGGGGATCTGTGCTAAGAGGTGGGACAGCTGAAGCCACATGTCACACGTGTGGCATTTGCTGATCGTCTTCTCCCTTTATTCCGTCATCTATCAAGGTTGACTGTGCCTTCCCCTCAGGAAGCTGAGGCAGAATTTACACCAACAGCAGGGGCCGAAGCACACGCCTTTAGAGGCCGAACGTATCAGGCGGCCCCGGGACGGCAGGACTGTGGCGGGGACTGCTGGCGGCAGGACCGTGGCGGGGACCGCTGCTGGACGCCCGCCTTCCTCTGCTGCCCTCACCGGAGTGCTTCAGCAACCCTTGCTCTTGGCTCTGAGCTCCATTAAGGAGACGCCATGGATCAAGGATCACCACAGGCACCGAATCCTAAGTGGCTGTGGGGACACTGCCTGCCTGCTGGAGAAGGGCACGGCGCCGCCCCACGCTCTGATGTCAGAGCAGGCCTCTCACCCAGCACTTAACGTGCGGGCGGGGGCTCATGCTGGCTCGGCCACCTGTGGTTTCCAGCCAAAGTGTCACCGAGCCAGGAACCCCGCCTCAAACGAACCTGTCCCCCCACCCCCATCACTTTTAACCATGCTGCCCGGCTTACTTTCCTCAGTACCTATCACCATCAATGATCTGGCAGTCCCCTGTCTCTTGTCAAGTGTCAGTCTCCCTCCAGCCGGAGAGCCCAGAGGAGCGGAAGCTGGTGTGTTTAGCACTGTGCTCTCAGCATCCAGCACAGTGCCCAGCACGGAGAAGGGGCTCGGGATACACATGCCGGGCAGAGAGCAGCGGAGAGGGGGCCTTACCCTCCTCCAAGCTGGGGCCAAGAAGCGATGGGGCCGGTGCAAGGCTGTGCAGACCGTGGGGACAGGCACGAGCTGTGCTCGCTCCCACGACGGCACCTGCCCTGGCCTTGTTCTAGCTGTGCCCTCATGCGGCGTGTGTGTGTGTGTGTGTGTGTGTGTGTGTGTGTGTGTGTGTGTGCGCGCGCGCGCGCCCACCTGGCAGGGAACTAGGGGAGAGGCACATCAAGCGAGGTGAGGACCTGCACGTAACAGACGGTCACAGAACGGGAGCTCCTCAGGGTTTTCTGCTTCCGAGGGCTCCGTGGAAGGAGCCGGGCAGCTGGGGGGTGCCTGCCTTCCTGGCTGCCCTCTAACGGCTTCGAGGACTGCCTCGTTTTATAAAAGCCTCACTAGGGCTCCAACCTTGGAAAGAATCTGAAGCCATAAAGATAAAACAGCTAGTGCACAAAGCGATGTGGGAAAAATCAAGTCACAGATCCTGCAGTTAGTTCACAAAGCCGCAGGGAAGAGCCTGTAATTGTTCGCTCTCTATGCTCCGTGAGCTCCACGTGAAGCCTGGGGGAGAGCAAAGCCCCTGGGAGTCACGCGGGAGTCACAGGGGGAAGGCGCGTGCACTGTGGGCTAAGGGGAGACAGCAGCGCAGCGCATGTGTCATCCGAGAGGTGGCTCCCACGGACCAGAGTCCATGCTGTGGGAGGTGCACGGGCCACCGGGCTTTCCTCGGGACCTGCGGCCCAGGGGCCTCTGGCTGTGGCGCGGGGCATACTTCTCCAAACACTGTTGATAATGATTTGGTTCTTTTTTTCTTTCCTGGTTTAAATTCTGGGACCACAGGATGCTGATATGAAAGGGCCCCTGGGAAACTGCAGCCCAGCCGGAAACTGCCCGGGCACCCCCCAAACGACATGATACAAGGAAACAAACATAAGAAAAGGAAACAGGTTCAAGACCTGGGCACAGCTAAGGGCGCCAGGTCCACACTCCTCCCTCACGGATGATGAGGGCAGCGTGACTGAGAGCTTGTCCTGCAGTGGACAGGCTTAGGGACTGTCCCGCTTCTCTGGCCCGGACGTACTGCGACCTTCAGCCCCACTCCCTCCCACAGGGACCTGGGGCCCGCAAGGCACGTGAGGCCCCCTGGTCCCGGGGCCGATCAGCGGGGGGCTGGTGCCGCTCTCGCCTCGCTAAGACCTTCCACAGCATTTATGGGGATTTTGGTTGGTTTTTTAGAGATTTTATTTTTAAATTGTAGGGCTCAAACTCACACAACCTTGAGATCAAGAGTCGCATGTTCCACCGACTGAGCCCCCCAGGGCGCCCCTGGGGACTTTATGCTCCAGCCATGGAATACTCCTTCCTGTAGGGATACTTTGGCACACCCCACCTCCCCCAACACAGGCAGTTCTGTTCGGATGTTCCCAAGAAGGGGACCTGTGTTTTGGGGAGACTGTTTCAGGGTATCTGGCCCATAAGTTTCGTGTTTCAAAATCCTAAAACCTTGTACAATATTATAATCTGAAAGGCTGGGTATCACGGTACGTGATAAAATAAGTGACAGGAAGACACGTTAAAAGGACAGAAACTGACAGCTTAGGAATTTGGAGAGAAAGGAACCAAATCCTCCTCTTAGAACAAGGTGCAAAGAGTTGAGGCTGGTATCGAAAACGACACGGCTGCGCGACGTCCAAGTCCCGGGCTGCCGCGAAGGGGCTCGGTCTAGCGTTGGGGGCCGCCGGCCATCACCCCGCGGCGGCCCACGGGAGGAGCCGCACAGAGGCCTTCAGGCTCACGAGCTTCTCAAGCACAGCCAATCCGCTCGCTCTCTCCCGTGATCCGCTCACGCCTCCTCCACCTGCCCGGCGAACAGCGGGGCCCCCTCCTCCCTCGTGGGGCTTGTGCCTGGCTGGGACACCTGCGCCTCGGAAGGCCTGTCCCCCGACCGGCTTCCGGCCTGCCCTCAGGAGGCCGGAGCAGCACCAGTCCCACAGAGCAACACGCTGGCAGGGACCAGACCACCGGGCTGTTCCGTGGGACCGCCCAGTGTCACGTCTCCCTCTCTGACCTGGGGAACAGATACGTGCCACTAGCCGAGCGGTCCTTCCCCAGGCAGCCAGGAAGGGCGCAGCTGTGCTCTGGTATGGGAACCACCAAAACGGCCCGGACCAGGCTTGGCAGGTCTTTTCTGGAAAGGGCTGGACGGTGTGTATTTTAGACTCCGCTGCAACTGCTCGCCCCTGCTGTTAAGTGACAGAGTGACAGCCAGCAGCCGCGGTACGCAGATGGGGGGGGCGCGGGGGATATGTTTTAAGAAAATCTTACTTGTGGATGCTGAGATGGGAATTTCACAGTTCTATTCTTCTTTTGATGTCCCCCCAGTCATTAAAGAAGCAATTATCATCCTTAGCTCCAGGCCAGTCCGAGAAGCACAAGAGGCGGGCTGTGTTTGGTGGCCGTGGGCCTCAGTGTGTGCACCCCCAAGTGGCTAGAGCCCCACGGCCCCGCTCATCCGTCTGCAGAACGGGAGCGGCACTGCTTGCCCTGTCTGAGCCACAGCACCGGGAAAGTCAAGTGTGAGGGAAAGAAACCAGCTTCCTTCCGCAGCGGATGTCAGGGAAACCGCACGTTCGTCAGCATGTGGTCGAACGCTCACGTTTGCACAGCGAGCCTCACACCGCCCACGGAGCCCTCTGGGGATGAAGACGGGAGGAAGCGGCCGCGCAGGCCCGTCAGGAGGCCGAGGGGGACCGCGTGGGGGCAGGGAGCGTGCGGCCTGTGGCAGCTGTGGCCTCGGGGTCTCCCCGCCCTGCACTCGTGGGTCCCTCTCCGGCTGGGCAGCCAGGCCAGCGGTCACCCGGAGCACACGGCCCAGTCAGTGCCCGCACACGCGGCTCCAGGCCAGCAGTGTCGCTAGCGGGTGTCTACCACGGAGGGACCTCCATGCTGTCAGCCCCGCGGAGCCGAGGCGCTTTCCCAAAGTCCCGTGTGGCGAAGACCTTCACGGCTCAAGTCCTCCATCCCGCCGTGAAAACGGCCGAGACGAAATCTTCGGGGAAAGCACTGTCTCATTTAGTCACGAGGACAAATGTAAGTCCCCCCTAATTTGAGTTTAGGGTAAGGAGCTCACATTTCCTGTGCGCTGACATGAAGTGGGGAGCGTGAGCCATGAAACGTGACTGTCAAACTCCTGGTTTATGAAGCGCCATCCTCACCTGCTTGAAGAGCACTCCTCACACGGTCGCTGATATCCTCTGGCTAGTTTGTGTGGTTCCGAAAATTCACGTTTGGCTCCCTCCTTCCCACTACCCGCCCCCAGACCGAAAACTGTTACATGCATCCACCGCACTGGGAGTCCCGTGGGGACCTCTGTCATTCACAGCGTGCTGCCCGACTCCTCTTGTGAACAGTACCCTTCTGACAAGCTTTCTTGAAACCCAAAGTTAAATGAAGTCTAGAAAATTCGCTGTGTGTGTATACAGCTAAAATTTACTGCTGACACATGACAGAGAAACGGGCAAAGCCCTAAATGATTTTAGGAGATCATTTGTTCATAGCATCACTTTTTCACACTTGATTTGCTGAGTCAAAACCACATGCTGCCCTTCATTAAATACTGAACCATGTTTACGAATAAATCATTCTCATATTAGTAACACAAATGTGAAAATAAATATTACCGTCCCCACTAATTTCATCTGCAGATCCAGGTGGCATGCAAAGAAAGGGAGGGTGGGGAGGAGGGGGGGCAGGGGAGGGGGAGAGAGGGAGACACACTATTAACATACAAGTAAATCAAAGCACAAGGAAAACAAAAAATCACCCCCCAGGTCTAATTCAAAAGAGGACAGAGCGGCTGCAGCAGTGAGCGTGTCACTCGGTGTGAGGGTGCTGTGGCGAGTGTCCGGCTGTCCGCGGGTCATGCACAGTCCACGGCAGCTCTGGGAGGCGGGGCCTACCACACCGCGCAGTTCACCCCACCGGCTCTCACAGTTAAATGCTAACAATGGCCTTTACCTCCCTCAAAGGAAACTTGTGTCCTCTCAGATAAAAATGAAAATACCAGTCATTAATGAGTCCGGTAGAGGCTGGCCAGGGGCCCGGCCCTCAGCACACCTCCTCCAGGAGGGCATCCTCCAGTGCCATGGGGTCCTAGTACCTGGGGGCCGCAGGCCAGGCCCAGCGCATGAGCTGTGCAACACGTCCAGCTTCCGTCTAACTTCCTGCGGTGTCCGGAGAAGTCCCTCTTCGACTTCCCACACAGAACCTCTGCTTCCCGGAACACTGCCCGCGCGGCCTGGCCGCCTCTGCCCCGCGCACCCTCTGGGGCTCACCCCGACCGCTGTCCCCCGCTAACTCGGGGGCCCCGCAGGGTAGAGCCAGGTGCATGGTGGCCCCAGGGCCAGAACACGGAGACCCCGGCCCGTCGCCCTGTCATGCATGTAAAACCCAGCAAAGAGGCAAACAAAACATCTCCTCTTGGAGAGCAGCCCAGAGATGGTCACCGCGAACCATCGCCCTCGTGCGGCCCCCGAGCAGCGGACACCCAGGACAGGCCACTGCGCAGGGGACAGTCCACAAGCGCAGGGTCAGGTCCGCTGCCGGCGCGGGCAGGTGACAGCTGGCGCAAGCTAGGGCAGTACCCGTAGGAGAAGGCTCGTGGGAACAGAAGACCAAGGGGAGAAAGCGCCTAGCTTTCTTAACTTTATGCTGGCGGGGAATGACTCCTTTATAAAGAGGCAAGAGGAAGAAAGAGAAAAATAGAAACACATTATTCAGTACAACAGGAAACTCAGGTTCCATTCTAAGGCAGACGTATAAAAGCAGAAACAAAATGGCAATGCTTTTATTTCACTATTGGCACATTTTATCTCTAACTATCATTGACTCGAGTTTGAAAAAACAGATTAATACTATGAAATGTGAAGTTCGTCTTTAAGTAAAGGTCACTACTAGACGTAGACACAGTGGACAGACGCAGGAGACTCCCGGCTCCGCAGAGCCAGCCGGGTGGAGGTACAGATATTTTTACAAATAACAAAACTGAAACAATATGAGACAACACAAAAAACAAAGACCAATAAAGAGTTCAAGAACCTTGTGAACATTTAGCCATAAAGGAAAAAAAAATGCCAGAAACTAGCAGAGCTGGATTTGGGAAAGCTTTATGAGCCATTTTTCCCAAATCAGCAGCAAAGACACAGACGCACAGACCTGACGTGTGCACCGAGAGTAAATTCCCTGAACAGAAACACCAGCGACGGGACGGTTTGAACACAAGGCCGCAGAGCCCCCGCCTGGCGGCAGCATCTATCCACTCACTACCTGCCTCCTTCCCGTACTTGAGACTCATGTGACTGTCCTGTCGGCCCCGGACACCGGCTGGAGACACACCACCCTTCCCAGCCCCCCAGGGGCACGCAGCACAGGAGAGCGGAGGAGCAGCGGGCGTCTGTCACAGTGAGGTCAGAACGCAGGACACACAGCATCTTGAGACGCAGCAGAGATGACACGTGACAGGAAAGACCAAGAAGACACGCAAGACTTAATGGCACACCCGTGGAGCCCCCTCAAGAAAGGCCAGGGGGTCATATGATGGCCGACAGCTTACAGTGTCAACGTCCTAGCGGACGGAAGCGAGAGGAACGGACACGTACGACGCGGTGATATTTCAGACCGGACGGGGCGTCCTGTGAGCAGAGCCTCACCGCTGAGCCTCTCACCCCCACGGGGTGGGTGCAGCTCCCTGTGGGGTCTCCGTAAAGAGCGGGGGGGGGCCTGAATGCCCTGTCAGGCAGGCTGCAGCGCAGGCCTGGGGGTGCGGAGAAGGGCCAGGCCTCTACGGGACCGGGCTGGGGGAGACAGGAGCGCGGACTGCGGACAAGGTAACGGCAGTCTATCAATATTAGGTTTTCTGATTTCGATCCTTATGCTGTGATTGTTCAAGATGATGTCCTCGGTCTTAGGAAACACACCCGGAGCGTGTACAGGTAGACGGGCACACCCTGCCCACAAGTGGTTCAAATGGTCCAGAAGGAAAAAAAGAGTGAAGGGTACACTGCACCAAAATACAAACACAGTAAATCTGAATAAAGAATAAATGAGAGACTTCATTTTACTGCTCTTACAACCATTCTCCAAGAGTGCCATTAGGGACACGTAAAGAATACAGAGAACATGGACTCGAGCTGAGATGCTGGCTCCACGATTCAGGCCCTGACCTTGGAAAACTGACCAAACCTGTTGGCATTTTACCTGTAAAATGAGGCAGTAGCGAGGCTTCCCCAGGAAGAGCTGTGGAGAAGGGGGGTGCCCTGGGACTCCCCAGGCCCCTGGCACAAGGCGGCCGCCGCATGGGTGCTGCTGTTCCCATGTTTCTATGGCTCATTTCTAAACTGAGCTGAGTACTCTTTACATTGACTTAAAAAGCAAATAGTTTTTTTAAAAATAGAAGTACAATAAAACCTTGGATTACAAGGGACTTGTTCTGTGAGCATTCTGCAAGATCGGCAAACATTTCTAATAAGTTTTCACTTGATAAACGAGTGACGTTTTGCAATTCAAGTAGCACCGATGCTGAATGTGAGTCACATGGTCACAACTGAGCTAATGGTTCTTGAAATGTCTTTGACACATAAGTGCTTTGGATTACAAGCATGTTTCTGGAACAAATTATGCACACAAACCAAGGTCTTGCTGTATACCTCAGTAATAACAAGATCATCCCACATCATTAAAAATGGTGGGGCGCCTGGGGGGCTCAGTCGGTTAAGCGTCCGACTTCAGCTCAGGTCATGATCTCACGGTTCGTGGGTTCATACCCCCATCAGGCTCTCTGCGATCAGCACAGAGCCTGCTTTGGACCCTCTTCCCGCTCTCTCTGCCCTTCCCTGCTCATGCTCTCTCTCAATAAAAAAAAATAAACACAACAAACTAAAAACAATGTTGTCAGGACCCGTATAGTTATTGTATCTAAAATACACTGCGCTATTCCCGGCGAACTCCCGTGGGCACTGGGCGCGCTGGGCGGATGCCGGGTTTACAGCAGTTAACAGGCTCCCAACCCCCACCTTATTTGCCTTACATTCTCGTTCGGGGAAAAGACCACAAACAAAAAGGTAAATGACCTGGTGTGTCAGTACGGACCTGCTGCAGAGAAAACCAGAGCAGAAGTGAGCAGGGGGCACTTTCTACCGAGGCTGCAGCTTTAAACACGGAAGGAATCGCCTGCAAAGGCCTTCGGGGAGGAGCAGGCAGGGCTTGCGCACACCTGGGCAGAGCAGAGAGCAGCGGCACAGACCCGGCTCTGCAGAGGCCAGCCTGGGCCACCTGCCAAGGACAAGGAGGTCGGCCAAGGTGACGGAAGAGTGAGGGAGAGGCGGTGAATCCTCCCGGTGACGGCACAGACCTGGGGCCCACGTCAGGGCTCCGGCTGTCACTGAGTGACGTCAGGGAAGACGGGTGTGAGAAAGGAAGTAACGTGATTGGCCGTGGCTTCTAAAGACTTCCTGGGAGCGTTCAAGGGCCGTAAGAAGCGCCAGGCCACTGCGCCGATCCAGGCAGAGTGTGTGCAGGCACTGAGGGCAGCTGCGCGGAAAGCTGACTGAACACCGAGCACGGGCCAGTTAGGAAGTGCCACTCGGCTGGTTAAAGAGGAAAGCGAAGCCAAGCACCCGAAGCAGCCCAAAGGCCCCGGTCCGATCGGCCGGGAGGAACCCCAGTAAGGGGAAGCTGCGGCGGGCCTGCTGGGCGGGGGGAGGCTCATGAGGCCTCAGAGAGGACGTGCTGGGAACGCAGTCGGCCCAGGAGTCTGGGGCTCAGGGAAGCTTCCGGGGTTGGGAGGGCCCTTCGGGAGACACTGGTATCATGAAACCACGACACACAGGAAGACCCCCGAGGCAGCGGCCGGTGGCAGAGAAGAGACCCAACGACGGAAAGCCGGGGCCCTCAGGCGTGGAGGGAGGGTGGGGGCCAGCAGTGAGGCAGCAGGAGGGAAGCTGGGAGGGACGGTTTCCAGAAGCAGCACCTCCTGTGCAGAGTTCTGTCATGGAGCAGGGTGGGGGGCCGCGAGAGGAGGGCCAGAGCCCCACGCTGAGGGGCCAGGGGCCGAAGAATCCCCTGCCACCAACGCAGAAGCCACTCGGACTTGGAGGGGGCGCCGGGCCAGGATCCAGACACTGAGCTCCGCTCCAGTCCCCGCGTGGCAGCAGCTCGCAGAAGAGGCCGTGGCCATAGCCGTGAGGGTGGCGGGGCAGTGGCGCCTCCAGGACGGGGCCAGGCCGGTGAGGGGAGGTGGCCAGGGGCACAGGGGAGCGGGAGAGGGACACGACCGGCGTGCACAGTGAGGACGGGGGCGACGTGGGCCTTCTCGAGGGGCTGGCACACGGGGCGGGGGGAAGGCGCAACAGGGCGAGTCGAGGGCCCGGCGCTGTCCCGCTCGGTCTCTGGCCGGAACTCCGCGGCTGACGGCATGTGCGGGCACACCCCCGGCCATCCGCAGCCCGGGCGTCCCTGCCCCCAACGATGCCAAACATCCTGGAACTCGTGATGCGGCCCCAGGAGAAAGCGCAGAACAGGATCTGGCTGGGAAGGCAGGCGGCGTTTTAAAGCCTGGGCAGTCAGCGGGGAGAACAAGGCAGCTTTCCTGTCCTTCTCGAAGGAGCCAGCCCTCGGGAACCGGAGGAGCTGACGGAGGGAAGCTGTCTTTACAGGAAGAATGGCCAGACAGACCAAGAAGATGGGGCAGAAGTCACGCGCCCCCGCCCTGCGGCCTGTGACAGCATCCAGGCAGGCAAGTCCATGGCCGCCAAGGCTCACGGGGACTCACAGCACATTCAGCACAACGCCACAGAGCTGTGAGTAGCCAGGCGTAGGCACGCCACTTCTTCAACAGGTAAACTGCAAAATAAATACATAAAAAGACATGGCCTCGCCGATGGGTACAGGAGGAGACGGACACAGCAGGCCCCGCTCAGCCAGTGCTGCTGGCGGGGCTCCGGGCTGGAGGCAGCGAGTGAGAAATGCGGCAGCCCGGGGCTCTGAACGCTGCCTGGAGAGCGGGGTTCAGGAATTACGTCAATGTTTTGCAATATAGTAATACTGTTTTAAAAAGATCCCAGATCTTTCAGATGAAATATGTCTTCGATTTGTTTTAAAACAGTCAACAGAGGGCGCCCGGGTGACTCAGTCGGTTAACGCCTCCGACTTCGGCTCAGGTCATGATCTCGGGGTTCACGGGTTCGAGCCTCATGTCGGGCTCTGTGCTGACAGCTCGGAGCCTGGAGCTGCTTCCGATTCTGTGTCTCCTTCTCGCTCTCTGACCCTCTCCCACTCGTTCTCTCTGTCTCTGTCTCTCTCTCTCTCAAAAATAAACACACATTAAAATAAATAAATAAAACAGCCAACAGGATATGTGTTTGTGGAAGTTGGGGGAGGCAGGGGTGAGGTAAGCGCGGCCACAAGGCTGCAGCCACTGGGTCTTAGGGAGGAGGGCTGGGAGGGGCACTACGCCATCCTGCTCTCTCTCCTTCTAGGCGTCTGGGAGTCCCCAGGATAAAAAGTCACAAAAATTAGAAACGGAAAAGCCTACCAACATCCGTTTGTTCATACCAAATGCGTTGTCCTGACCCATGTACTTGGGTTTTAACAAATTCCACAATTATTAGGCAGCTATATCTCAAGTTCTAGAATTCGTATTTTAAAAGCTTCAAGCCTTCTTTTAATGGGGCCTTTGGACATTAGCAATATTTGTTTTACTATTTGGCAAGATGATAAGTGGGCTTCTTGCATTTTGGAAATAAGTTTTCTTTAAAGATTAAAGATGATGCGTTGTGTTAAGATTAAGAAGGCTCATGAACGCGCCCGCGCTCTCAACCCCGCCCCCCGAGACGCGCACCCGCTCAGGGTCTCGTGAGGCACGCCGCAGGCCCCTGACCGCGTGGAGGCGGCCGGGGAGAGGGCGGCACACTCTCCATTCCGGAATCAGGTGCATGGGGCTAAGGGAACAGTTGGCTGTGGCCTGGAAAGTGTGTGGAAAAGTTAATATCCCATTTCTTTCTTTCTGTTTATGTATTGATTGATTGAGAGAGACAGAGCATAAGCAGAAGAGGGGCAGAGAGAGAGGGAGACACAGAATCTGAAGCAGGCTCCAGGCGCTGAGCTGTCAGCACAGAGCCCGATGCAGCACTCGAACCACAAACCGTGAGATCATGACCTGAGCCCAAGCGGCTTAACCCACTGAGTCCCCCGGGCGCCCCGTGAACTCCTGTTTAATCACTACCACAGCCGTTACCGCTCTGCCCTTCACGTGGGCTCTGTCAGAAGTCCAAGTGCCCACGGCTGCTCCCTGCAGGGGGCCCGCACATGTTCCTCTGCATGCCTACAGCCAAGGGGTCGAGTCCAACTCCAGGGTCGGGACTAGGAAGCTGGTGTGGCCCTCGACTCTACTTTACAATGTATGACGTAGATGTTTCGGTCCCAATTCCTTTAGAAGCCAGAGAGGAGAGGCAGACGATTCAGTAGCCAAGTCTCGGCAGAGGCCCAGGGAGCTGCAACGCCCCAGTGCTGGAGGAAGGGCGGCACCGCGGGGTGCTCTGCTCATCCGGGCACAGTGCCGTCAGCCGTCCTGACCACCTCCAGCGAGAGCCCGCTGCGAACCCCTCAGTGGCTAAAAGTCTCTCCTAACACAACCCTGATCAGAGACCCCTATTCATGACCGTCGAACTCGGGAGAATTTCTAGTAAGCCAGGTGCCGGAACAAGTCAATACCATCCGACACTTACCCACCGAGTTTAGGCTCCGTCGGTAAACCCCGGCGTTATCCGATCTGCAGCTGGCACGTCAACCAGACAAAAGAAACTCTTTCAAACTTGAATACAGGGCAGATGTGAATTTTAACACAGGAGAATCAGGGAGGGGCCAGCACTATGCTACTGCTGACAAACGGGGGAGAGAGGCTAAAATGCAATCACGTTCAAAACCCTAGGCTTCTGCGTGATTCGGTGTAATCGAATGTGAGGACAAGGGGCCTTGGGGGCCAAGGCGTGGGTTGTAATCGGGCTTTCTGCTGCTTGCTATGGGCACCAGGCCACGCCAGCTCAACGCTGAGTCTGCGAGGAGGGCACGGCACGAGGAAGTCTGCCCTGAGGCTAAGGAGCTGATGCGCACGGACGCGCCGGCCAGGACCCCTGGGCCTCATTCAAATCTAGCGGTGCGAGCCGGAGCAGGGCCAGGGAGGAGGACAGACCCCGCACTGCGGAGACCACAGGAAGAGAGAGAGACCGTACATAATCATTACGGACTGGACACTCACCACCTTACGTTTTACAGAACTTCACCGTTTATAAACTCCTGCATATTTTATAAAGTGAATTGTAAAATCTATAATGAAGCAACTAAAAGCAAATAACATCTATTTGTTAAATATATTTTAATTTAGAATAATTTTTAGTCACTGATTTGAAAACCTTAAAAGTAATAAAGGAAATGCTGACACATTAATAAACACTAAACTAAGGGAATCTGTTACAAAGTTAAATTTTTTTTTTAAATTGCAATAATGGGCACCGGAATGGCTCAGTCAGTTAAACGTCTGGACACTGGCTCAGGTCATCATGTCACTCACGGTTCATGGGTTCGAGCCCCGCGTCAGGCTCCATGAGGACAGCTCAGAGCCTGGAGCCTGCTTTGGATTCTGTGTCTCCCTGTCTCTCTGCCTCTCTACTGCTTGTGTGCTCTCTCTCTGTCTCTCTCTCAAAAACAAACAAAAATTTTTAAATTTCAATAAATACTGAAAAAAACATCGTCACATAGGGCTCAGCAGAAACAATCAAACCAAACATTTCCACTGACAGTAAAAAGTCACTACACTGGCTTTCATGGCAGAGATACAAGCGAAAAACCGTTTTACAACCTCTGGTCCAACTGTAAGTAATCCAAACATCCACAACGTGCTGGGCCGTCCCCACACAGAATCCTCGGTCCTGGTCACACAAGGATTGATGACTTGACCAAGGGCTTGGTTACTAAAAACAAACAGCCCCTAACACACAAAAACCATCCAAACAAACAAACAAAAAAAAACCACCAGAGTTTATATCTTCAAACACATTTCCGACTCAGCGTTACTGCCCTTCCTTGGACACACCTGTATTTGCAGAGAACTGCCCCCCACTCACTGCCCCGTCCCGGATGCAGGCCGCACCCCTCCCTCCTGCACTCACAAACCCCTTCCTGCCTGCACTGGCCTCTCAGTTCTGAGTTCTAACTTGGCTCTATGATCTGCACGTGTTTCCTAAAAACGTAATAATTAGGCTAAAAATCACTTTAGGCCTCAGACTGAGGAGCGCAGGGAGTGTGTGTCCTGGTTCTACTTTACCTCTGGGAACGCGGAGTTTGTTTTCCCAGGGAAGCTTCGTCTAGATTTCTAAGATAAATTCTCTATGTCCAACATTGATCACAACTGCAGTCCTGACAAAGATGATCCAGTGCGACCTCATCCACCCTCGAGGGGCGTCCCCTGAACCGGTGCTGGGCGGCGGCCCCGAGGGCGGCACTGACCCGGGCTCCAATCCCAGGCCCGTCGATTCCAAGCCGTGCAGCGTGACCCTGATCAAGTGTGTTCACGCTCCCAAGGTCTTTCCCGCATCTGCGAGCCGTCGCAGGGACCGCACATTAGGCACCTGAAGGTTTAGTGCCGTGCAGACCACGGTGATCTTGCGGTACAACAGCCCTGTCCCCCCCAGCCGTGTGTGGCCTTGGCCGAGCACCCTCCAGAGCTGGGCTGCCGTGTCCACCGCGTCCCCTGGCCCTCTCCCGGTTCTCTGTGCTCCTCAGTCCTGCTCCAAGGCCCAGTGCACGGTGTCCCCGACCTGCATGGCTCCGTCTGTCCCTTCAGCTACCTGCCCACGGGTCACCTGCTCACAAATACTTTTCTCCGCCAGTTTTATTATTTTTTTAAACATTTTTTTCATTTAAGTACTCTCTATACCCAACATGGGGCTCGAACTCATGACCGTGAGATCAAGAGTTGCCCACTGCTCCGAATGAGCCTGCCAGGAGTCCCTTGACCAGATTTTTAAGTAGCCTCCCCCTCACTGCTCTCAGTTTAACTGCTTGATTTTACTTTTAATTTTTTTTAATGTTTATATAGTTCTAAAAGACAGAGACACAAGCAGGGGAGGGGCAGAGGAAGAGAGGGAGACAGAGAATCCGAAGTAGACTCCAGGCTCTGAGCTGTCAGCACAGAGCCCGACTCAGGGCTCAAACCCACGGACCGTGAGATCATGACCTGAGCCGAAGTCGGACGCTTGACCGACTGAGCCGCCCACATCCCCTTAATCGCTTGACTGTAAGCCAGTGTGTCGGGCCCGTCTCCACAGACTGTCACCTCATAAAGGACAAGGGGGTGGCCTTGTTTTCCCCATCACACCCCAGCGTCCAGAACGGCGCCTGCACACGGCTGCGTGCACTGTCTGCTCTCTGAATTAACACGACTGGGGAGAGCAACACTGGCATCATGCCACGCTGCAGTGAGACGGGCCGTGACAGAGGAGCCCCCTGCTCCCCGGGAGCCTGGCCGCCCTCGGGGGTGACAGACAGCACCAGCGCTCTGGGAGGCATCACAGCCTCTGGGTCTCCCGGCGGAGACGCCCAGAGTCACAGCCCCCGCGGGGGGCAGGAGCACGGCGTGGCGGCTCATCCAGTCCCGCCCCGGCGGGCCAGCAGCAGGTCGAACAACCGAGGCCGACAGAAACCTGAAGCCATCAGTGCTGCCGCCACCTGCCCTTTGAACACTGAGGACTCTCCTTCGCCGGCCGCCGTGAGTTACAAAGTGACAGCCACGCACCGACTCTGAGGGACAAAGACTTTGACACGTGATGATGACAACAGTGTCGGGGCCGGGGGACAGCTCAGGCGGGCCAGAAACAGGGGGGAGGAGCAGGGAGGACGGGTGCAGGTCCCCACTTTCTAAACCACGCGTCGGGGGAGGAAGGCACTGAAGGCTGAGCTAACGAGTCTGGACTCTGATGGGCTGTGGATCTCAGCTGGGGGCTTCTGATCAAAGAGCCGCCGGATTCCATCTAACAGCCATGAAGGCAGTGCAATCAGTCAACAGAGGGGAGAGACTGAGGTAGAGACCGGGGACGAGAGACAGCCAGGAGGGAGCGTGACGATCCGGGGCCACAGGACAACTAGGAGGAAGCGTAAAGACACAACGGTAAAGGGTGGGTGGCAGGGGAGGTTAGACCCGGGTTCGAAGATGATCAGCTGCCTACACCAGAAGTTCAAAGCCAGAAGAAATGAGGACCCGATTAGGGAAACAGAAGGAACAAGATGCCAAGGTTCCCTGAGGCCCTCCTTCGTGTCACTTGGGCTACGGGGTCCTGGCCAACATGAGGGGACACCTCTGCTCCGTCTTCCACGGGGAAGGGCTGTGGAGTGTGCAGGGCATTCCTGGGGCTCCCCCACAGCCCTGCTGGGGGCCGGCATGGTGTCACGGGGACCGACCCTGACCCCACCCGGCCCACACAACAGCCTGCGGGACACCCCAGGCCGCCTGGCTGGCTCGCTGCTCCAGACCCAGGTGAGCCCACAGACTCCTTGGCCACGCTCACCCCGTGGCACCGGCGCTTCTGTTCCTCCAAGTAGATCACAGACTCCCTAGGGCCTGCTTCACACGTGCCCCGACTCGGCGCCCGCCACGGCCGGAGCGGGGGACGGGCCCAGCAAGGGCAAATGCAGAGCACCGCTCAGCGCCCCGGTGTCATGCCAGGGTCAGGAGAGTCCGGTGGGGAAGGCGGCATGCAAGCACGACAGACTGGCATTAGAACATTCTGGCAACCCTGCAGCCCACCAGCTTCAGACGCAGGCCCAGGCTGCAAGCTCTGTACTCCAAACACCCTCCACCTCCGTGGACCGGGAATGGGCTGCGGTTTCCTACACCGCAGAGCTCTGACACACGACTGCCACCAGCTCATCACTAGAGGATCCTGGCCGAGTGTGTAAAGGTGGGGGCACAAACACCTCTCGGCAGCGCACTTGTGGGGCGTTTGTGCAGAATCAAGACTAAGCATTGCCATCTGTGTGCTAGAACATGGAGAAAGAACACAGTCATCGACCAGGCAGAAGCACAAACTAAATTTCAGGAAAATTAACTGAAGGGGAAGTGAACTCATAGGAATTAGGTTTCTTCTGAGTTGGATGGTCAGAGGTGGAGTTGTGGGGAAGCCACCATTCAGAGACGTGACGCAGAGCGAGGGACAAACAGCAGGTGTGTGCGACCACACGTGTGTGCGCATGCACCCGCACATGCACATCTGTGTGGATGCACGTGTCCGCGGTGTATGTATGTAAGACACCAAGAGGGGGTCCACAGAAGACGCTCCTGCCCTCACTGTGCTCCACTGTCCACATCTTTAAATGTGGAAAAAGGCACACAGGTTTTGAAAACATACCAGGAAAAGCACACCATACTCACGACGCCAGCAAATAGTTAACATACTGATTGTGCCAGTATCTTAACTATATCTTTCAAAAACTCAATATTCAAACACCAGTTCATGTTAATTGTGAAAGACAAAAACCACTTAAAAACACTTCACGTTTCCTGAACTCAAAAAAAACAACGAATGCACAAAGTATATTCTGTTACGTTCTGAACTGCAAAGGTAAATCGTAACAGCAAGGTCAAAAGTAATGTTCACTCGAACTACAATGAACACTACATCACAACTGAAAAATGACCTGGAGTTGTAAATAGTCTCGGAAGTTGCCTGACATTATACATGAACGTCTCACCTAAAGAAAACTCACGAGCCCGTCTGAACCTATTCACGATGGTAAAATCACGGAGCTCTGGGTAGTCAGACCGTTTCATTTTCTAAGCTATTCTAGAAGGAGCAATCGCAGCAGAGACGAGGCTGCCGCTCCGGCCTGGGACAGACCCCGGGGGCTGCTCACCTGACACGGAGACCGCGTGTGTCCGCACGCCCTGCTTCTCGCTGTTGGCCAGCCTGCAACAGAGAGGGGCAGAGCCGTGAGTGCCGCGCCCGCACACGGGAGCACCTGCAAGCGGACTCTGCCGCTCCCCAGGGGACCGGACGCGCAGGGCTGATTTTCAGAAGACTCTACTGCACTACGTGAGGCATTTAAAATAACCAGACTGCTTTACCGGTGTACAGATCAGGGATTAACACCAATGAGTGAAGGAATGCTCAGAAAGCCCCTTGTGACGGTGGATTCGGCTCACCAGCCAGCAGACTGTGGGCTGCGAGGGATGGCGCCGCATGGACAATAAAACGGAGAGAGAAAAACGCCTGGAACAGGAATCCGCACTCCAGAACGCCATTTAAAAAAACCAGGCTATAATTTGTCCTTCTGAAATGTAGTGTGTGGAAGCAAGCAGGTAGTAGGTGAAACTATATATTTTTATTTCCAGACTGGGAAAAACGTAAGCTTAACCCATCTGCTCACTTCTTTCATGCAGGGGCTCAACAACAGCTGTGTCTTACGTGTTTGCCCACAAGATCCCTCTGCGGCGGTGTGGCCTCGGTGACCAGCCACCGCGGCATGAAGCGGGGGACTGGGTTGCTGCTGAGCGCTGCACCCAGCTGAGCCCCAACGGTCCCTTAAGCGCCACAGGGGCTGCGGGACGGCACATCAGGGTCTCTCTTCCGCATCAGCCACGTGACTCAGGAAACCTCCCCGGGGCCCGTACGCCGGGCGGTGAGGGTGGGCGCTCCCGAGAGCGGGTCACGCAGCCGGCCCCCATGCACCGCGGCCGAAACAGCGGGTCTTCCGGGGCCCACACACGCCTGGGCGCTGCTGCCATCAACTTGTCATAGGTGCATGGACTCCACCGCCTCCTGAGCACCGGCAGTCACAGCATCTGCCACTCGGTCACTCGTGGTGACTCAAGTTGGCGTCATTTGCTCAGCGTCCACCGCATCCACTACCACTTCTAATCGACCACCTCTTCACCCGCTTTTACATCCACGTTCACCATTCTGCATTTTTTAATCCTCAGAGTCATCTCATACAGACTCTGCACATCTGAAGGTGTCGTGGGCACTGGTCCGTGGCCTCACGTGGGACATCAGGGAACACGTAATAAATATCTCCTCCGAGTGCGGGCGGCACACTGCCTCAAAGCTCAAAGCTGCCCTCAGCCTTCCCGCCACTCAGCCGCACGGCTACCAGCCAGACGCAGGTCCCTGGCGGCCATGAGGCCATGGGGGCGGGGATAAGCAGAAAGACAGTTTGTTTAAAGTGGGGTAAGCACCACAGCAAGGCAGAAGGTGTTTCGGGCACGCACAGGGGGATGCTCTCCGGGGCTGGGGCTGGGGGGTCATGGGGGTGTCTAGAGAAAGCGATGCAGGATGAGCCCAGAAAGAAGAGCAGGGGCGAAGCAGGGTCAAGGAGGCTGGAGAAGAGCGGGCCATGAGGGGGAAGAGCATTTACAATGGCCTAGAGGTAAAGGAAGGACGGGCTACTCCTGTAACTAACGAAAGTTCAGCACAGCCTCACAACAGTGCAGCTGCAGTGAAGCCAGCCTAGAGGGGCGGGTGGAGGGCAGCGGTCAGGGCCCCCTCGCTGGCCCGAGGGCACTTCCCTTGTCAACAAGAAGGACAACTGATTTGATTTCTTTCTGGAAATACTGGTTTTCTACTTCCCTAGTCGCACACGTAGAAATGTGGTCATCAGGCAAATGGAAAGTCAAGCATGGGACCTTGGCAGTTGCTAACACAACCGAGTGACAAAACGCACAAAGCAGTACTTACTTTGGTATTGATGGCAAAGCCCGTTCACCTTCTGTAGGAAAAAAGAGAGAGAGAGATGAGGTTCCTTCTGTGTCTTCTGGGAAGGTTACGTTCAGAAATCAGAGAGAGCTTAGCAATAACCCTTTAACAAAGAGGTTACTAGCCTGTGTATCTCAGGCTCCTGTGGCCGATTTTCAGTACTTAACACACACAGGCCGACCAGGGGTGCTTGAAAAGGTACCGCCCAATCAAATCAAGGCAGAGGTGGGAACCTGGTGAAAGACCTCCTCCCGGGAGGCTCTAGAACACAGAGGCTTCTCAGGTCACGGTCAACATGACACACACTAGAGGGCATTTTGCACCTTGGTAAAAACGCCCACTAGTGGCAACACCACAATCTGTACGGGAAAACACAAACGAAGGGAAAGCGATCCTTGGATCGTGCGGAGGCAGCGGGCCGACGCGCCGGAGCAGCCCGGGAACCCGAGCCCGACCTGAGCCCTCGACCCGGGGCTCGCCTCCCACCCACGACTGCAGTCTCGTGGCTCCAGGCAGTGTGACGGTCCATCACAGTGAGGCACAGGCCACGTCTGGTGGGCTACCCTTCCCCCACCCTCCTCCCGTGAAGTAGGAAGCACGGAGCCCCCCGTCTAACATCTTTTATCTGGACAAATCTAACAGGCACGGAACCAATCCTGTCTTCTAGTCCACCCCGATCTAAGTCACTACCACAATCATCTTCCCCAAATACAAACCCATCAAGTCATTCCCCTGCTTAAAACTGTAGTGTCTCTCACTGGCTTTTTTTTTTTTTTTTAAGATTTAAAATTTAAGCAATCTCTACATGCAATATGGGGCTCGAACTCACAACCCCAAGATCAGGAGTTGCATGCTCTACTGACTGAGCTAACCAGGCGCCTCTCTCACCAGCTTTGAAGATGAAATTTAAGCACATCGGCTTGCCCCGTGGAGCACTGTTTATTTTCTGCTGGGACACCATCTCCCTGTCTCCACCTTGGGCTCCCACCTACACCCCATCTCTCTGCCGCCTTCCCAGGCAGCCCATTAGCCCTGGCACTTGCCCTAAAAGACCGCCGCATCAGCTCCCGGCCCGCAGGGCCTCGGCCCCGCCCCTCGGGCCTCCCCCTCCCTGTTCCCTGGGCCTGTGACTGCAGATCCTATCTCCCCGAGCAGGCTGCCTTCACACACCCCAACCCTTGAAACATGCTCTTCCTTCTTGGTGGAGATATGAAGAATCCCTCCTTTGGTAGAAATAGCAAATCCTTCAATTTCTTAAAGCTCAATTGGAGCGCAATTTGAGCTCAGAGGAGCGCTTCCTGCACCCCCCCAGGCAGCCCTGCCGGGCTTCGGCCCCGTTACAGGGCGCCCCCAAATATCGGAGCCACCGCGAGGCTACCGGAACCTGCGCGCAGCTGTGCCGGAGCCGCAGCAGGGCTCCCCGTGCTCCAGAGGCTCCCGGACGGCTGCTGAGCAAACAGAGAACTGGTGGCGCCGAGGGCCCCGGGAACCCCTTCCGGGCACCTGTTTGTTTACCGACGACACAGGAATCAGACTGTCTCATGTGTGCTGACACTCGTGCGGCCTGAGTAACACAGAAAGCACGCGGCTGCTGCGTGAGACCCAGTGCGCCGCAGCAGCCCCACGCACACTTCCTCGCTCCAACCTCCCGGCCTCCAAATTTCAAGTCAGAGGACCAAGGTGTACCATGAAGGCCAACGCAGAGTCACTGGAAAAGCCATGGAGCACCCACGGATGTACCAGCACGTCTTGCCCACACCCACCACTGTCCGTTCAGAAAGGCCTTCCCAGCGACACAGCGGTGTGGCCGCTAGCTGTCTGCACTCCCTGTTGGAACGCCCACTTCCTTGGAGAGAGAAAGGCACCAGTTAATAAACACGCGGCGGCCAGACTTCCTGCGCAGCTGGGCAGGGGCAGGAGGCCGGCTGGGAGTGCGCCGCCGCAGGCCCGGCACAGAGCGCGCCTTCAGGAAGCAAGAACCAACAGAGCACGGGCAGAGAGGCCGACCACGCCGTCCGCGGCAGCGTCGCGGCCACTCAGAACTCACCGACCAAAATGCCTGAGTCCAGGACGTAATTTCGAACATTCCTTTAAATGTACAAAGCTAAACGTGCACATGACCCCTTGTGTCATGTGTTATTTCTCTAAATAAATTCTTTAGGTGTAAGGATGGATCTTTCTATTACCCTACATTTGACCTTTACGTTTTGAGTAAAAGTTTTTACCTGATTTTTAAAACTAAACAGTAGAGACACCGGAGCAGATGTAAATCACAAAGGTACGTAACGTGGAAAGGCAGTGGGAGAGCTGAAGCCCCCTGCTCTTGGCTTCAAACACCCCCCCCCGCCCCCTCCCCGCTCCCTGTCCGCAGTCGGTCACTTGGCTGCTCCAGACGTCCAGACCTTTACCCTCGTAAGCAAGCACACGCAGGCTTCGCCACACGCAGCCACACGCAGCCACACGCACGGAAACCGCACCGTCCCATGACTCCGCAGCGCGGAGCGCGGCCCCAGCGGCACGCGGCCCCTCACTCGGCGGTAATGCCACTCAGGACGCTCGCGCCGTCTCCGCTTTGAGCTACTGCAAACAGCGCGGAGGGACGTCCTGTGTCTGGTTTCCAAGAGGACTTCTAGGAGGGGGACAGCGGGGCCCCCCGGCAGCTGACACGGACATCAAAGTGCAAGAGCACGTCTTCCCAATCACACGCGTCACCAAACCAGGGACACAAAACGCTTACTGGCGACTGTCCGCGGTGCCTTCCTCTATGACGAGCCTCTTTTCATCCCGGCTTGTCTCAGTGAGCTGGGAGGCCATGTGAAAAAGAAGAGGTTTTAACTCTCTGGTGTCCGTGTCACAAACATCTTCCTGCCCGTATCACAGCTTTAGAAATGTTTCTTTCGGGGGCGCCCGGGGGGCTCAGTTAGTTAAGCGTCCGACTTCGGCTCAGGCCATGATCTCAGAGCTTGTGAGTTCAAGCCCCGCGGCAGGCTCTGTGCTGACAGCTCGGAGCCCGGAGCCTGCTTCCGAGTCTCCGTCTCCCTCTCTCTCTGCCCCTCCCCCACTTACACTCTGTGTCTTTTCTCTTTCAAAATTAACATTAAAAAAACTGAAACATAATTAAAATTTTTTCAAATAATAGAAAGGTTTCTCTTATTCACAGAAGTGCTTTCCTATCTACACAACCGGCTCTGTCAGCTCCGTCCCTCTACCGGCCGGGTCGGGCCGGCCTTCGGCACGTGCGCTCCCGCCCTGCTGCGCACAGGATTTATGACCGTCCTCCAGACAGGACACCTTCTGAGGAATGAGGAGGATGTTAGGACCCCGTGTTAGTCTGTGCAGTTCTTTCCTCTGAGAACTTCTCTCAAATAGAAGCACTGCTCCAGAGCCTTCTGGTGGGTAAGGCACCGGCGGGGGAGGCCCCATCATGAGGCCACGCCGCAGCGCTGGGGGAACTCGCTGCAGGGCGTGCGGCCTGGGCTCTCGTGTTTCCCACCCAGCAAACACCGCCTTTAGAAGCACTTCGTGAGTCCGTGTGACGACGGTGCATCACAGAGCCCACGCGGAGCCCACGCACCGCTCCAGACTGGGTGTCAGCGGTGCACGCACACAGGTGCACAGTGCTCCCTGGGAAGCAGGTTACCGTCTAGAGAAGACAGAAGGGCACACGCGGGACTGCTGCCTGACGTCACCAGGGGGACGGTGCACCACAGTCGTAGAAACACATTTTACATTTATTTGAAATTTTAAAAAATCTAAATTAAAAAAGGCTCATGGGTTCTTGTCCCATGTATATTTCTGACCATTAACCATTAAAAATGTTTGGGGGCGGGGCGCCTGGTGGCTCAGTCAGTTAAGCGTCCGGCTTCGGCTCAGGTCATGATCTCATCGTTTGTGGGTTCAAGCCCCGCGTCAGGCTCTGTGCTCACAGCTAGCTCAGAGCCTGGAGCCTGTTTCAAATTCTGTGTCTCCCTCTCTCTCTGACTCTCCCCTGCTCGCGCTGTCTCTGTCTCTCAAAAATAAATAAAAACCATAAAAAAAATGTTTGGGGCGCCTGGGTGGCTCAGTCAGTTAAGCATCTGACTTCGGATCAGGTCATGATCTCATGGTTCATGAGTTCAAGCCCCGTGTGGGGCTCTGTGCTGACAGCTCAGAGCCTGGAGCCTGCTTCCAATTCTGTGTCTCTTTCTCTCTCTGATCCTCCCCTGCTCACACTCTATCTCTGTCTCTCTCAAAAATAAACATATAAAAATATATTTTTTAAGTGTCTGATTTAGGGGTACAATCAGTTGAGCATCTGACTTTAGCTCAGGTCATGATCTCACAGTTTGTGAGTTCGAGCCCCATGTCAGGCTCTGTGTGGACAGCTTGGAGCCTGGAGTCTGCTTCGGATTCTGTGTCGTCTTCTCTCTCTCTCTGCCCCTCCCCTGCTCATCCAATGTCGCTGTCTCTCAATAAATGAATAAACATAAAAAAATTTTTTTAATGTTTAATTTACATTTCTTCCCATTAGGCAATATATCTCCACTTTAGATATCTATTATAAAACAGCTGTGCAATAAATGAGCATTCTGGGATTGAGAATTAGGTAAGCAGGTCACTAAGTCTAACATCTTATTCTGTAAACACAACACAAAACTGTTAACAGCCAGTGCCCTACTGGGTTTTTCTGAGACCTAGTTTTCCTTATGCTCTTGCCATACACACGAAGAATCTAATGCATCACAGTTCACAAGATTTGATATCAAAATGTTTATCCCCAAGGAGAAAAAAAAGCCAATTAAAAACCAACACAGGAACATGCTGAAGTTCTGAACACAGAAGGGCGGCTTATTTAATACTCGGTGTCTGAATGTTACTTCTGTGTGGGCGACAAGCCGATAAAGACCATGTGGTAAATCAGGATACAATTCTTAAAATTATTTACTAAAAGGGAGACAGGCAATATGTCACATTGAATACTTTCACAAAATGCTAACTTCATGGAAAGTAATTTCCCTCAGACATTTAAGTCATATCTGCGAGGTACACACCTGCGTAAAGCAGGACTGTGTGTCTGCACAGGTCCTGACGGACAGCGGCTGCAGACATCTCTAAAAGCAACATCAGTACCATATTTCATATAAAGAAAGCTACTCTAAACATACACTACATTTTAGAAGAAAACAATAACAAATAGGTTTTACTGGTCTGATCACGGTGTTAAAAGGATTTCTGATTAGCCGGCTCCTAGAACCCACAGGCTTCCCGGCTTTCTGGCTGGGGCTTCGAATGTTGTTTCCAGAGCACGGCTTGACACTGACTTTTAAACAAAGCTTCCAAAGATCCCGCGGGTCCACACGCCACCTTTGCTGCCTCTAACCGCTTGGTCACCACCAGGGACTCGGTGGCCAGGCAGGCTGGGCTCCGCCTGCTCTCCCGTGCCCCCCTCCCAGCGATCATCCTGCTCATGGAGGAAAGAGCTGCAGGGGGCCCCGTGCACGCCCGCCGCGGTGCTGGCTGCTCTGTGTGCGCCACCGTGGGGCCCCTGGCACGCCACGAGGATGGTCAGAGTCAAGGCCCCCATGGCGTGTCCGGTCCTACTGCAGCAGGCAGTGTGATGGGAACATCCGAACACTACGGTCACTGCAGGTGCCGGACACGGTTCCAAGCCTTTTATACGTGTGAGGCCATTCATCCTCCCAAACCACAGAAGGAGCCACTCTGTGTCCTGTATCTTACAGCAAGAGAACCGAGGCACAGAGAGGTTATGTGACTTACAGATGGCAGCACAGAGGACTCGTGATTTGAACGCACGAGCTGACAGAGCTGGACGGTTCAGGTGTGTCTTGCTACCACTATGCTATCACCCCACTGGGGACACATGTCAGAGACCCCGTCTTCCGGAACAGCCACTGTTACTGTCCCGCTGGGGACACATGTCAGAGACCCCCGTCTTCCGGAACAGCCATTCTTACTGCCCCTGCCAAGACCCCATGCAGCCTCCGAAGCAACAGAGCCTTGTTCTAGGACGATCATTCATTCTAATCGTTGATTTTATACATCATGACTTAGAATGAATTTTGTTCCTTACTCTGAGCTTTTGAGATCTATGAGAAAAAACAGGAAAGATACTTTAACATGCATTACACAGGATGCCTGAAAAGCAAAGACAAACCCAGAACATAACCCCTGAAGTTTATTTACACTGACAGCGTGTGGCTGGAACCCAACAGCCCGGGGGCCAACACGCTCGCCCCGAAGCGCTGTGCAGACCCGGCTCGCAGGCCAGGCGCTGCCCCGCTTCCCAAAACGCAGGAGCACAGATTTACTGCGCAGAATCCCTCGCCCGCTCCCCACACGTACAGACTGATGCGTGGGGAGGGCTGAGCGCGCCGGCGGCCCCGTGGGCAGCTCGGGCGGAAGCAGGACCTCACCTTTCTGGGGTCTGATGATGAAGGACTGTGTGGCTCCGTTCACCAGCCGGCAGTACCCGTCTATCAGGTCAGCCATATTCTCGGCGATGGTCAGGGACGGTGCCGTCACTGTCAGAGGCTAAAAGGGGAAAAGACCAAGAGAGAGGAGTTATTGTTCTCCCCAGGAATCAAAGGGGCAGCTGCGCTATGACATCACATCTCTTGATGCCTTTGGAAACAGAGAAGAGCGACAGCAAGGGATTTGTCATGAGATTGGTGTGAAAAAGGAAGTTTGATATTTAAAGACGTTATTCCTAAAATATGTGACAGAAGGCCACCCAAAAACAGGAAAATCACTTAAATGGAGATCCACTTTCTAGAAGTAAAGGAGGCAAAAAGAAAATCTTTTCTTTCAGAATGTCTGGCCCCTCTGGCGTCGTCTAATTAAGGGAAGGATTTGGAGAAACAGTATGTTGATTTCAAGCATGGCTTATTTTAGCGACTAAACTCACGTGGAACAGATTGTTATCAATCACTCGTAATTTTTCTAACACTTTAGACAATCAGTAAAACTGCACTATGTCTAGCACGCACAGCGCGTTCTGCCTGAGGTCAGAATCGCTCTCTTCAAGACCAAACCTGCAATTCTGCTGAGCCTCCTGAAGACCTGTCCTTCACGATCACCCAGCAGACAGTCAGAGCTCAGGGGACGCCCTGCCCCCAACGCCGTCTGTCCCCGGCTGCTCCGTGGGCAGCAGGCCTGCCCTGAGCTCACCTAATGTCATGGGGTGGGGGGGCTGGGGTGCAAAAACCAAGGAGGAAGGTCTGGAAACACTGGTGCCAAACACAAACATTACTGAGCTACTGTCAGGAAGTTTCAGTCAGCAATACAGCATCAAGATTTTAGGGCTTATCTACGTCTGAGAAGCAAAGGCACGTGCTAGAGCCTCAGAAGTGTCGGTGGGCGCGAGGCAAAAAGCACAAGTGAGGAGCGGGGCACAGAACCCCACGTGAGCAAGGGCCGCTGCGGCCAGCGGAGCCGGTGACACGGGCCTGGAGCCGGTGACACGGGCCCAGCTGCGCTGTGGGCACGAGGCCAGCTGTCTGGGCCAACCGTCACCAGACTCCTCAGCCTGCGGCGTCCTCGGTCTCCTGGAGAGGCCCCCGATGCCGTGTCTGCCAGACGACACCCCACCTTCACTGTGCCACGCGGCACATGGACTGAACGTGGGCTCCGGGACGAAGCCCTGCTCGTGCTCGGCCTCCTCAGCTGTGGAGACGGGGACAACGTGTCCCAAACCGCTCCTCTGGCTGAGTTCTGCGCACGGCCTGGCTCACTCCCGGCTTCTGTGCTAAGTGTCAGAACGGTGGGTCCTCCCTCCCATCCCTGCCCCCCGCAGGAGAGCGGCTGCGGTGCCCACTGCTGGTGACCAACCACAGAACGTCACCTACAGCAGTCCGGGAAATGACGCCGCTGACTGAACATGTTCGCATTTTTACGTAACCCTAAGGATGCCGCTCCTGACCTACTTTGCCGCAGTTCTCGAGACTCGTGACGGAACACCCACCACACAGGAGGGGGCGGGGTCTGGCTCCACGAGAAAGTCACCCTTACCTCGGGGGCACCCGCGATTTTCAGCTGCAGCGTTCCTTTCCTGTCCTTGTCATCGCTGTTCGAATACTGAATGGTCTGCACTTGATTGAAGTCGGCCAGATGCGTGGGCTTGGGAGGCAAAAGGCAGACACTGTGGACCCAGGTAACAATGGCTGCCAGGTATCCCGTGACATCGTCACGGTCCCCACTGCGTCCCACTCTCCCCAGGACCTCCTCCAAAGACGGCGCCCAGGGAGAGGCGGCTCGTCCACGCAGCCCCCAGCCGTGCTCTCCTTCCGAGGAGAGGTCCCGGCCCGTCTGCGCCGGGATGTGCCTGCGCCCCCTCCCCCCGCCGGCCGGCCAGGAGCACGGCCTCCGCCAGAGCTGGGTGACTGCATCACAGCCACCGGAGGACGCAGAAAGTCCCAGACCGCACTCACTGGCCGGCCGGCGGGGGGAGGGGGTGGGAACTGCGTGTTGAGACTCACTCCTGTTCCCACAGAGGAACCCGCAGGTGCCCCAAGGACTCCCCCCAGGAAGACGTGCCCTGAGAGTTCATTTTTCCGAAGAGGATAAACTCTTTTTTTTCTTAAGACAAAAACTGCCCACCTGCCCCTCACCCTTTAGCATTTCCTGACCGCGCTCACGCTGCCGTGATGGCGTTTACAGCAGCCAGCCTGGCCTCAGCCTCCTCCTCCCCGAGCGTCACGGGACTGGCCCTGCCACCAGGCACCCCTCGTGGTCCAAAGTCTGCCCCCAGCCTGGGCTGGGACCAGGGTCCAGCAGTGAACGGTCCCAGCTCTGCCGTGGGGGCCCAGACACGCTCCATCCTGCGCCCCATGTGCCCTTTACTTATGATTTACTGTTGATCGCTCCCCTGGATTTAAGAGTCTATCGTCAAGTATATTAATGCTAATGTTGGGTTGCCTTCCTACTGTCTCTTGGTGAAACGATGTTCTTGATTTCAATGTCTATTTTATCAACGTTGTCTTTCAGAGTTAGCACATTTTGAGTCCTGTTTAAGGAACTCTGCCTACACCAAGTTTATAGAGACTCCCTTACGTTTTCTGCTATTTCTTCTATCATCTATCTTTTATGTGTACATCCATACTCCATCTGGAATGGGTTTTGTTATGCTGTGGTGACAGGGGTCAAAGTTCGCTGTCTTTCCTCTGTATCTGGCCGAGCCCGCGGCATTTACTGAACATTTCGCCGGTGAGGCAGAACTCAGGACAGAGGCCCCTGTCGGGCGTGGGAGCAGAGAGCGCGGTGAGGTCCCACACAGGCAGGGAGTGGGTGCGCCGGCCGTCCTGGGGTGGCCCCAGCCCAGACTTACGTTGCAGCCCTTGTCCGTGAGGTAACTGATTCCTTCCTCTGGGCCAATCGCCAGTTCCACTGAAATAATCCAGCTTGACTTTTGAAGGTGAAACCAGTGATGACAAAGGTAACAGAAGAAAAAGATATTTTAGATGAAAAGCCATGGACACATTCAAAGACCAAAGTGGGGGGCTGGGGGGGGGCAGGCACCTTAGCTTGTGATTCGTGTGTCCAACCAGGCAACAAAGTATCTGTAACTTCCCTGACTCAGTATCGGGCAGGTGTGAAGCTAGAGTTTCTTTGGAAAGATTATCTGAATAGTAAACTTGCCTCTAGAGAACAGTTAATCAACGAATCACTGGGCTGGAATAGAAAAATCTAATTATCAACACGTCATGCTTTTCAAAAAGAAAATTTCATCTTTATACTGACATTTTCTTTTTGCATTTTCCTCACTGAAAAATGACAAATCTTCTCATGGTGTAAAAAATGTTGACACTTCAGACTTCAATCAGAAATGTAGATGCATGTGGATATGATAAGCAAAAGAACCACACCTCGCCCACCATCCCCTGCCCCCTGCTCACAACTAGGGCACACCTGGAGCTCGAGCCCCCCCCATGTCCCCGTGTACTCACACCAAGGGCATGCCTGGAGCTCTAGCAGCCCCCCTCCACATCTCTGTGTACTCACACGAAGGGCACACCTGGAACTCGAGCCCCCCCCATGTCCCTGTGTACTCACACCAAGGGCAAACCTGGAGCTCTAGTCCCCCCACGTCCCCGTGTACTCACACCCAGGGCACACTTGAAGCTCTAGCCCCCCCCCACGTCCCTGTGTACTCAC